>NW_015539930.1:1143545-1171448 GCF_001515605.1 Sinocyclocheilus anshuiensis
ACCAACCAAACCTAATAGGTCCAGTATAGGAGACTATAATGCAGGAAATTTCCCACCTAACCTCGGTCAGGTGGAGAGATGGTGGTTACAGGGGAATTAGGAAGGTGAAGATAAGGGCATATGTAAGACCCCTTAGGAAATGAGTAGATACTGAGGTATCACTCTGATCCGGACATAAGCACTGACGCCCTGTCTGGATCACATCCCTTAGGTCTTTTACCTACCTTCCTTTGACCCGCGATTCTTCCCACCCCTACCCGCGGGCGGGGGAGGAGCGAGAGCCGTGACACTAGCCTTCTGTGCCCGTCTCTGATCCTCAAACCAAGACGGACCAGGACCCCTATGTTGTTCGGGCTCAGACCTGGACCTTCGTGGAATGAAGGATTTAAAGGCTGCTGAGCACGCCTTCGCCTCCCTGAACTTCTCGACCACCGTCTCAACGGAGGTACCAAAAAGTTCAGAAGGCGAAACCGGAGCATCGAGAAGAAAGCCCCTCTCTTTCTTCCCGATATCTGCCAGGTTCACCCACAGATGTCGCTCCGTTACCACCATGGCCGCCATAGATCTGCCCATAGCAGTGGCGAGAGCATGGAGAGCAAGATCCATGGTGTGGTGCAGCTCAGCTACCTCATCAGGGGAAAGGCCCTGACCCTTATCCAGGTCTTTCAGCAGATCAGCCTGGTACACCTGAAGCACCGCCATCGTGTGCAACGAAGCGACAGCATGACCTGTTGCTGCGTATTCCCTGCCATTTAAGATGGCAAGGAGGGAGCCTTGAGAGAGGATGTCTCACCCACAGAGAGATAGCTAGCTAGCGTCTCTTCTATAGGGGGCATCCTCTCATAGCCACTTTCGCGCATTCCCTCGATGTTGGCATAACTCGTATGCGCTACTGAGAGGCGGCTGTGTCAGATTGCGCAGTCGGGCGCAGTTGCTCTCCACTGACTGCGCTGATTAAAAGCATGATGGGAAACGACTGGCTAACGACACAGCTTAATGCTCATTGGTTCAGACAACTGTGATGATGCGTTCTCTTCTAAAATGTTTTATTTCTTTATCTGGTTTCATGTGATTATGTATTTAAATTATGCATGAATATTATATCACATATATAATACAGTGGTGTGAAAAAGTGTTGGCCCCCTTCCTGATTTCTTATTTTTTTGCATGTTTGTCACACTTTAATGTTGCACTTTGAGTGTCTTGTTCATCATATTTATTTTCATATAAAAGCAACAGAACTGAAATTATATCATGTTTATCAGCAGCACAGCACACGAGTGAGAATAACGCAATATCCACCTTTGATCTCGTAGGTATCTGTTCCACTTCGAGAGGCCAGAACTGTCTGTCTTGACTGCGCTTATTTCACTCCTCCCCTCACTGCAGCCGCCTACTCTCGCCTACATTTCAGGCGAGGCGAGGCGCATCTCAAACAAGCATTCTATCACACACCGAACGTGTCATTCTGTACGTGCATTCTCAGTTTAAATGTAGCGATCCAAAGCAGTGAATCTAATCACCATTCAGGCAAAACTTTGCTTCAAGAATGAGCCACACTGCTGACCTGATCTAATCGCTAGCACACCCTGAGCACATGTGAGTTAATGTATTCCTCCTATCAGTGAGACATGTCGGCATAATTTATCATATCGGGCCGATGCCGATATGTACACTTAAAGCCTTTATCGGCCGATTCCCATATCAGTCCGATAATATCGTGCATCCCTAATATGTATATACTGCTTATATATATTTGCATTTTTAATCACACCCTGCAGCTTCATTGTTGACTAGGTGCTAAATGAGGTGTAGCTAAAATGTGCTAGCTTATGCTAAAAACATGCTATCAGGGCTGGTACCGGTTGCTGCAGTTAATCCGACTGTGTCCTGCTAAGAGATTGTTCAGTGTAAAGCTAATATCAGAACAGTTTAAGGCTGTTAGTGGCTTAGTTGCGCTCTAGTAAACTCCAGGAGTGTCAGGTCAGTCTAAGCTCATTACAGTATTTTGAGGCACACTGTGGTGGCTAGCCTAGTGACCCTGAAGGGTCAGAGGGGTTATCCTTTTTGGTCAGAGGAAGACTTTGCTGATGTGATGACCACGAGGCAAGAGATGGGTGTCTGATCACACAGGAACAAATTTTTCTTTGAAGAAAACGTGAACTTTGCTGTTTTCCAGATGCTGATATCACCTCAGGTAGTTCAGACAAATGGTGATAAACCTTCCAATTTAAAATAAGTAAATAATAAAAAAATAATAATAACATTTTTTTTTTACAGAAAATATGCAGTCAGGATATGAGATTGGAATCCAAATGCATTTTGGGACAGTTAGCTGACTGACAGTCAACCAAATACAGATGTACAGTATCCAGATGAAAGGTCAAAATGCAAAGGGCTATGGAATGTAAACTCCCAAATAATAGCCTATCAAAGCGAATGAGATCAGTGATTATGTGTGAAATATTTAGTAATTATACTCATATTTTAATATTGCTTTTAAGGCCTGGACTTCTCTCGTCCAACACTGTCGTCACTCCTCCTTTTATCCTTCCGGAGCTCCTCCGTGGGACTCGAGACTGGTGAGTGGCGCAGGTGTCGTGCATTAGCATTTACTCAACCGGCCTTGCTCCGTTCCCATGGCTCTCGGCCCCGCCCCTCTCGTCACAACACCCTTGTGTACTGAAAACATGGTATACTTAAGATATACTTTAGGTTCAAAAGTTTATGTTCAGCAGTTTTCAGATTGTTCCCACTCGTTTGCACTGAGTCAGCCACCATTTACCCACCCCCCCGTGTAGAGGCCATAGGATCGTATTGGGAATAAGTAGGTTCTTTTTGGATGGCCCTGAGGATATGGAGTAAAGTCATTGAGGAAGAGATTTGAGAAGGACAGAAGATAATGCTGCTAGAGACATTAATAATCAGACAAATAATCTCATAGGAATGGGAACCCCTTGGACTGGACAGGTGAAGAGGGAGGCTTCTCTATTTCCCACTTGCCTGCTCCATTAGCATGATGCCCCCTGCACCCCTCGACATGACACATGCATACCTCACACAGTTGCCATCGTTAGCGACCGCAGCCTGTCAGCCGCTGCCGAGTTGTACTGGGCCGTGCTGGGCAGCGCTGGGCCAGGCAGGGGCCCCTTTGTGCTGGAGCGGGGAGGAGGGGGCGAGCGGGCCTGACGGCAGGGTCTTGCAGCTGTCGCGAGGGTCGAGCCATGGACGCCTGTGATCAGCCAGCCGTGAAATCTGCCCTGAACAGAACTGCATTCAGAGCCTGACCCTCTCACACACACTCCCAAACACATACACACTCTCTGCGACACTCTGCTCTCTTTGGTGCTAAATCTTCCCCTGGCTTGTGGAGCTCGTCTGGCGCCAGCTATTCGTTGCACCCTGCCTGTCGATAACCCTTGCTTCCCCAAAACCCCCACTCATGCCTCCTTGCTCTCCTTTCGCAAAAAACAGAGCCTTAACCATCACCTTTTTCTGTGCCAATCCCTACAGTAGGTTTAAACGAATCGATCAGCAGACATTTAGAATGAAGATTTGCCATCAAAATACATTAAGTACAAACTGTGAGATGAAGGCTTCAACTGATTGATGGTCAGAAGTTTCTTTTGGAACCAAAAAAATCTTTCTTAGCAAGCTTTTTTGGAGGTTTATTGTTTTATCCCTACATCAATAGTACTTTTGAAAAATGTTTAAAATTGTGTACACATATTGAATGAAGACTTCATTTACAACAGTAGCCCAATAAAAGTTTTATTTTATATAGAGTGGGTTGCTTCATGGGGGCGGACATGTTGACATCACATAACCATCTGCAAATTACTCGTTTTATCTCAGTAACGGCCCAGTTACTTTCACTCATGGAATAAATAATGGATTATTGCAAATAGTCCAAAAAAATTCTGCTGTGGAATTGGTAACTGAAAACTATTGCTTTTGTGTGATGCTGCATCCACACCACTAAGTGTCAGCATAAGTCCAAGATGATTGTTATATCAGTCGGCACTGTATAAACAAAAAATGTGTGCCCCTCTGAAGAACTGTGCAATTTCTTGGCTAGTACAGTAACCAAACAGAGTGTTTTCAAACAGGTTTCCCAAACTCTTCTCCCATCTGCCATTAGTCATTCAACAGGCAGTTTTAACCTAAAATCACATAGTTTTCTCCACGTATTAAGCTGGGACAGTTGGTAATGTATCAACTTTTAAAATGTATAAAATTAAACACTTTACATTTGATCCTAATCATTTTAGGTGGGTATTTTGTTCTTTTTTAGTTATTTTATACATTAACTACTGTATCAAGGTGTCTGATCTGTGTGTAAACCTTGCTTCCCCTGAAGAACATTTTCAAAACCCAGAGGGTTAGAAGTGATTTGCATAAAGAAAGGCAGTTAATGATAAATGCCAACATTCCTTCTTATCTCACAGCAGGGAATCCCAAATACAAATTTTAATTGCTTTTTTTGTAATATATTTTTATTGGTATTTTGAACAAGCAAAGCACAACAAAAGATCCATACCTAAAGTTTAATGTAATTATTACTGTTTCTATTGTAACTGCTAATTATCACATTTTATTGTAATGAAATTATGATTTAGCAGTTTTCATTTGACCTTTTGTCAAATTTTCTTGAATTTCTTGATGTAAGACTTGTACTAGTTAATTTGGTACTGTACCTGTGCTGACTAGACTGTCATGAAACTAATGCCTTTAGAATGTGTGATATGAGAGGTTCTTGAACTGACAGTAAACTTCCTGGTCAACTGAGCTGAGCATTAGTGCGCTACTTGCGTTGTAATTTGGTCAAATTATTCCTCTGTTTAAAAACACACTTTGAGATTAAGCGCAAAAAAAGTAGCATTTGGCTGCTGAATTGCCTATCCATGAGAAAGTAGCATGGTGTTTATTGTCAGGAAAGAGGTTCAATGGGATACATTTCAGCAATTCATGGATTAGATTTCAAGGAATTTATTCCTGACTGAACCCAAGGTTTGGTAAGTAAACTTCTTACTCATCCAAGTAGGTAAGCGCAGAAGTAAAATGGGTAATTTTTTAATTCTTCAGAATTTAAAGAAGTTAGCTTTGAAGATTGTTTCCAACAATTACATGTCATGCTACACATATCTAATTACCACCAGTATCTAATAATAAACAAAATACTTAATGAAATGTTTCATTTAAAAAATTGCTAACTTGCAGTAAGTCAATAGAGGTTAAGTGGGGATATATCAAGATAGACATGCCCTGATGCCCATTTATCCACAGGGGCCAAGGCATATGGAGAGGCTGGGTCAGCCCACCCATGCTGCTGAGTCAGCCCACATCCTGGGTTCTGTGCCCTCATCTCTTGGCACTTGTTCGTGGCTTGGAAAGAAACCAAGATGGCTCCTGCATGTAGGATCACAGTGGCCCTTTGCTGTCAAGTTCTGCCAGTCGAACTCAAGTTTTTGTGTTCCACTTCCTCTTCTTTTAGCTTTTCCTGTCAGAATAAGTTCTGTCTCGCCCTGCCCCACAAGTCTACATTTATTGAGCTATAATATGAATATATTGCAAACATGATCTTTTTCTTTTTATGTGGTGATTTGGCAAATAAAGTTTGTGGGTGTGTGATGACTGAAGATCACATCCGAAATAGCTGCCATTTAAGAAAAAGGGGTAAGCCTCTTTGGATTACTCTTTGTTTATGCTGATTCTCAGCGCCGGTTAGAGTAAAGTGTATATTGTATTATGGGAAGATGTGGAGGAGGATATGGAGCTTCTGAATAGGTTGGGTGTGTGAAGATCAGTGACTGATAATAGAACAAGCCACTGCAGGCAACCTCACCCTGCTTTGAGCTTCACCTGGAAACCGACTGTACCTCTGGAATGCAATATTATTTCATTTGACTACTGATAAATACCTGAAGGGCTTAAGTTAAAATATTCAAAATACATCTCAGGGCTCGACATTAACGCTTGTCTGCTTGTCCTGGACAAGTGGATTTCGTGAAGGGGCAAGTGAAAGTGAAAGAGAACATGATTAAAATGTCAATAACAAACAATAACTAGGACAGCACCGAAACTTTGGCGAGACCCTTGCTTCCCCAAAACCCCCACTCATGCCTCCTTGCTCTCCTTTCGCAAAAAACAGAGCCTTAACCATCACCTTTTTCTGTGCCAATCCCTACAGTAGGTTTAAACGAATCGATCAGCAGACATTTAGAATGAAGATTTGCCATCAAAATACATTAAGTACAAACTGTGAGATGAAGGCTTCAACTGATTGATGGTCAGAAGTTTCTTTTGGAACCAAAAAAATCTTTCTTAGCAAGCTTTTTTGGAGGTTTATTGTTTTATCCCTACATCAATAGTACTTTTGAAAAATGTTTAAAATTGTGTACACTCATATTGAATGAAGACTTCATTTACAACAGTAGCCCAATAAAAGTTTTATTTTATATAGAGTGGGTTGCTTCATGGGGGCGGACATGTTGACATCACATAACCATCTGCAAATTACTCGTTTTATCTCAGTAACGGCCCAGTTACTTTCACTCATGGAATAAATAATGGATTATTGCAAATAGTCCAAAAAAATTCTGCTGTGGAATTGGTAACTGAAAACTATTGCTTTTGTGTGATGCTGCATCCACACCACTAAGTGTCAGCATAAGTCCAAGATGATTGTTATATCAGTCGGCACTGTATAAACAAAAAATGTGTGCCCCTCTGAAGAACTGTGCAATTTCTTGGCTAGTACAGTAACCAAACAGAGTGTTTTCAAACAGGTTTCCCAAACTCTTCTCCCATCTGCCATTAGTCATTCAACAGGCAGTTTTAACCTAAAATCACATAGTTTTCTCCACGTATTAAGCTGGGACAGTTGGTAATGTATCAACTTTTAAAATGTATAAAATTAAACACTTTACATTTGATCCTAATCATTTTAGGTGGGTATTTTGTTCTTTTTTAGTTATTTTATACATTAACTACTGTATCAAGGTGTCTGATCTGTGTGTAAACCTTGCTTCCCCTGAAGAACATTTTCAAAACCCAGAGGGTTAGAAGTGATTTGCATAAAGAAAGGCAGTTAATGATAAATGCCAACATTCCTTCTTATCTCACAGCAGGGAATCCCAAATACAAATTTTAATTGCTTTTTTTGTAATATATTTTTATTGGTATTTTGAACAAGCAAAGCACAACAAAAGATCCATACCTAAAGTTTAATGTAATTATTACTGTTTCTATTGTAACTGCTAATTATCACATTTTATTGTAATGAAATTATGATTTAGCAGTTTTCATTTGACCTTTTGTCAAATTTTCTTGAATTTCTTGATGTAAGACTTGTACTAGTTAATTTGGTACTGTACCTGTGCTGACTAGACTGTCATGAAACTAATGCCTTTAGAATGTGTGATATGAGAGGTTCTTGAACTGACAGTAAACTTCCTGGTCAACTGAGCTGAGCATTAGTGCGCTACTTGCGTTGTAATTTGGTCAAATTATTCCTCTGTTTAAAAACACACTTTGAGATTAAGCGCAAAAAAAGTAGCATTTGGCTGCTGAATTGCCTATCCATGAGAAAGTAGCATGGTGTTTATTGTCAGGAAAGAGGTTCAATGGGATACATTTCAGCAATTCATGGATTAGATTTCAAGGAATTTATTCCTGACTGAACCCAAGGTTTGGTAAGTAAACTTCTTACTCATCCAAGTAGGTAAGCGCAGAAGTAAAATGGGTAATTTTTTAATTCTTCAGAATTTAAAGAAGTTAGCTTTGAAGATTGTTTCCAACAATTACATGTCATGCTACACATATCTAATTACCACCAGTATCTAATAATAAACAAAATACTTAATGAAATGTTTCATTTAAAAAATTGCTAACTTGCAGTAAGTCAATAGAGGTTAAGTGGGGATATATCAAGATAGACATGCCCTGATGCCCATTTATCCACAGGGGCCAAGGCATATGGAGAGGCTGGGTCAGCCCACCCATGCTGCTGAGTCAGCCCACATCCTGGGTTCTGTGCCCTCATCTCTTGGCACTTGTTCGTGGCTTGGAAAGAAACCAAGATGGCTCCTGCATGTAGGATCACAGTGGCCCTTTGCTGTCAAGTTCTGCCAGTCGAACTCAAGTTTTTGTGTTCCACTTCCTCTTCTTTTAGCTTTTCCTGTCAGAATAAGTTCTGTCTCGCCCTGCCCCACAAGTCTACATTTATTGAGCTATAATATGAATATATTGCAAACATGATCTTTTTCTTTTTATGTGGTGATTTGGCAAATAAAGTTTGTGGGTGTGTGATGACTGAAGATCACATCCGAAATAGCTGCCATTTAAGAAAAAGGGGTAAGCCTCTTTGGATTACTCTTTGTTTATGCTGATTCTCAGCGCCGGTTAGAGTAAAGTGTATATTGTATTATGGGAAGATGTGGAGGAGGATATGGAGCTTCTGAATAGGTTGGGTGTGTGAAGATCAGTGACTGATAATAGAACAAGCCACTGCAGGCAACCTCACCCTGCTTTGAGCTTCACCTGGAAACCGACTGTACCTCTGGAATGCAATATTATTTCATTTGACTACTGATAAATACCTGAAGGGCTTAAGTTAAAATATTCAAAATACATCTCAGGGCTCGACATTAACGCTTGTCTGCTTGTCCTGGACAAGTGGATTTCGTGAAGGGGCAAGTGAAAGTGAAAGAGAACATGATTAAAATGTCAATAACAAACAATAACTAGGACAGCACCGAAACTTTGGCGAGAATGATTCTGATTTTATTACTTTCAAATGGTGACTGATAACGGATAATGTATTGACAGTATCAAGGTCCCGTCAGTTGAGGCTCGCGCAGCCTGTCTGACTCATGGAGAAATCAAAGCTAATAAGCGCAACAGCGAAGAAACAAACATACTGCTGTAGAAAAAAGATACATATTCCTTATAATATATGATAGAGGTAAGCAACATCACACGACCAAGAGTGATGTTTTCCTGACTGTCAGCACGATTGCAAATGTGACATCGATTTTATACAACAGTAGTTCAATAAACAAGTAGTTAATATTAACTGACTTGCATTTTAGACACATTATTGGTTGATTTTGCTCCATTTCGCAAACGAAAATCTTAAGCAAAGCCACAGCAGCAGAACACTCGCGCATCTCCGAGCAACACACAACAGTGTTTCGTTACTGAATGATTCAGCATTTTTGAACGAGTCAATGATTCAGTGAGCCATTCATAAAGACAGTCACTTGCTTCATTTATTGAATGAATCAGCCATTTGAACGAATCGGTTGAATCAATGACTCACTCATTAAGACAGTGACTTGCCACCCCCCTCCATTTCGCAAACGAAAATCTTAAGCAAAGCCACAGCAGCAGAACACTCGCGCATCTCCGAGCAACACACAACAGTGTTTCGTTACTGAATGATTCAGCATTTTTGAATGAATCGGGTGAATCAATAGCCCCTTTCACACAATAATACCAGTGAATTGCCGTAAAATTACTGGAATGACTTTACCGGTAAAAACAAAAATGCACTGTTCAAACAGGCAACGACATTCCGTCTTTTTACTGTTAAAGCACCATTCACACATCGGTTTCAAAGTACCGGTAAATTCTGTGACATTAACCAGAAATTACCTCTAAACGGCTGCACGTCCCGGTGTTGTGTTTGTAAACATGGAGGGGTATACGCTGTCAGTGTTTTTGTTGATGTTTTCATTTTTGTGTCAAACGTTCACATTCATGCAGCTGCTTTTGGCTCAGAGACATCATATTAGATGACTTCAAACCGAAACTACACACCACGGAGTAAATGCGTCATCTGCGTCAGAATGTTATGATTGGCCCAGAGCTGTTGAATTTTGAATTTCTACGGCTCTGCATTGGCCCAGAGTAGACGTCTTATGTCAGCGCGTCCTGAACTTGTACGAGCTCATACCGGTAACCTTCATTCTGCGTTCACACTGAGCAGATTACCGATAATTTACTAGTATATATGTTACAACTTCTTATATCGGTAAATTGCCGGAATGAATTTACCGGTATTTTTTAATAGGTCCTGTTCACACATGATCTCTTTATGGTAATTTACCAGTAATTTACCAGTAAAGTCTGTATGTGTGAAAGGGGCTAATGATTCAGTGAGCCATTCATAAAGACAGTCACTAGGCTCGTTTAAGATGAGCAAAATCTGCACAGAACCGATCACCGTTGATCACCATGAGAAACATGCCATTTAGAAATGTGTCCGAGGGCGGTCTGCCTTACTCTGATGTCACTCTGACGTGTGGCAAAAATCTCTCGCGACAGCAAGTTGGCCACACAGTCGAGCGCAGTTGCTTTCCCCCAGTTGCACTGACCAAAAGCATGATGGGAAACTACTTGCTGACGACAATGCTCATTGGTTCAAACAGCTGTGATTTTGCGTTCTCTTCTAAAATGTTTTATTTTTGATCTGATTAAATTAAAATTATGCATGAATATTCACAAACACTATGACAGTGCGATCTCTGTGTGAGATATGTGATTGTTGTCATATTTCTGAAAAATACTAAAATATGCGTTTGATGCCGCCTACTCTCGCCTAAATTTCAGGTGAAGCTAGCCGCATCTCAAAGGAGCCTACTTGCTTCATTTACTGAATGAATCAGCCGTTTGAACAAATTGGTTGAATCAATGACCCACTCATTAAGACAGTGACCCCCCCCAGACAAGTAACATTTTTACTTAGACAAGTGAATGACTGACAAGCACATGTCAAGGCTTAATGTCAAGCCCCGTATCTGGTTGTAGTCAACAACAAGGTAAAACCTGACACTCTGGTTGTAT
This sequence comes from Sinocyclocheilus anshuiensis, assembly GCF_001515605.1. NCBI lineage: Eukaryota > Metazoa > Chordata > Actinopteri > Cypriniformes > Cyprinidae > Sinocyclocheilus > Sinocyclocheilus anshuiensis. Next base: position 1,154,394 of record NW_015539930.1, read on the forward strand.
AAAAAACATTTAGGCTTCAAAGTATGTGAAAAGCACCTATTAAAACTGCTGAAGAACAGAAAGCAAGTTTTTTTTTTCCCCCAGCCAGACAGTTGGGATAGTTCTAACTGGCACCTCAGCAAGAAACTGTGCACTAGGCAGTACTGACAAACACTCTGGCTAGGGTTTGTTCCAAACCCCCTAACCGTAAATGTTAAACTTCTGCAATGAATTAATCTCTATTCAAACTTTGTGTTGCAGATCATTTTTGTCATAGATTTATTAGGAAATGTAAGATAAAATTTTGATTGCATATCAACTTGTATCAAGAATGTATTCATCATTTAATGCGTAATGGACAGTGATGACATCATCATAATACATTTAGTCTTCAAAGTATGTGAAAAGCACCTATTAAAACTGCTGAAGAACAGAAAGCAAGTTTTTTCCCCCAGCCAGACAGTTGGGATAGTTCTAACTGGCACCTCAGCAAGAAACTGTGCACTAGGCAGTACTGACAAACACTCTGGCTAGGGTTTGTTCCAAACCCCCTAACCGTAAATGTTAAACTTCTGCAATGAATTAATCTCTATTCAAACTTTGTGTTGCAGATCATTTTTGTCATAGATTTATTAGGAAATGTAAGATAAAATTTTGATTGCATATCGACTTGTATCAAGAATGTATTCATCATTTAATGCGTAATGGACAGTGATGACATCATCATAATATTTGTGTACTAAGTTTGGTTTGGTCTTGTCACTTTTGCATGTTTAAACATTTGTACCCACTTTTAAAGTGATTATTATGTCCACTGACTGTCATTTACTAAAACTTAAACTTACCTAAAACTAACAATTCTCTATTCCCCTTTTCCTATAAATGCAACAATAATAGCAACAGGTTCTCTTCTCTCTCTTGTTCTCTCTAAAATGGGTCACGTTCGATGTTGCGTCAGTGACTGACGAATTGGGATCCTCGCTAGAGAGACCAATCCCCTTCGAGTGTTAACAAAACAAGCCAATAAGTGTTGGCGTGCGATCTTTGCATCGCAGTGCGGGTATATAAGGAGAGCGCGTGCAGTTGCACATTCAGCTTTTCGCTGAGGAGCCTTTCGGCTGGTCTGGTTACCGAGCAAGTGTCTACAAGACAGCATCCCCGACAGTGTTGGTGTTACGGCACGTCAGCAGGGGTTGCTGGTACAGTGCTGCTGTTGGTGTGGACGGTGTGCTGCAGCTCTTCAAACCGAGGTCGCGCTGCGACCTCTCCTGGGCGCTTCAACACTTTATTTCCTAAAAGAGCAAATCTAAATGACCTCCACGAGTGACGTGGCGTCTTTTTAAAGACGGCCTTCCATTCGTGTGTTTCTGGGTGTGGTCGCTTCCTGGCTCCATCTGATGGTCACGAATGCTGCATCTCGTGCCTGGGCATTGAGCACACTGAGGCAGCGCTCGTGGATGACTCATGTTCTCATTGCGGGGACATGACCTTCGCGATGTTGCGATCGAGGCTACTCTTCATTAAACGAGGGGGATTCCCCCTCCCCATGCCCTGTTCTAGTTCCTTCCAGCAGCGGAGGAGGTCACAGTGAGGGCTTCCCCATCGAGTGCATCTCTGCGGGCCCCTCACTCCTCTAGCACATCGCACCCTCTGGTGTTCCGCGATGAGGTGGCTGAGACCCCGGACAGGGCGGGGTCTAGCATTTCATTCGGGCCTCCGGCAGATGACAGGATGTCGATCACTGCATCGGGGGACGAGCTAGGCTCTGGAGATGAGGACTCGGCTGCGCTGCAACCGTCAGGAAGAGTGGCGTTGCCCGAGTCAGATCCAGAGCTGACTGCTATGCTTTCCCGGGCCGCCGAGAGGGTTGCGCCGAGAGCATCGGCTTGCAAAGGAAACCCCCTCCATCTCCCGAACGCTTGAGGTTGGATGATTGGTTCCTGGGGGTGCCGCAGGCCAATCATCGGCAGTCACTTCCGGTTCCATTCTTCCCGGAAGTGCATGAAGAATTTACTAGATCTTGGAGGGCACCTTTTTCTGCCCGAAACAGAGCTACTGCTTCTTCCGCCCTCACTGCCCTTGATGGCGGGGCGGCTAAGGGGTATGTGGAGATCCCCCCAAGTCGAGTGCGCTATTGCGATGCAGCTCTGCCTGCAAAGCGCCGCCGCCTGGCGGGGTAATCCACGCCTCCCGTCCAGGGCCTGTAAGTTCTCGTCCGCTCTAACGGTCAAGGCTTACAGAGTTGCTGGACAGGCACGCCATGGCCCTCCTGCAGGTCTACCAGGCCAAGGCGTTGAAGCAGCTGCACAAGGGCAGTTCTGACCCAGGGGTAATGCAGGAACTGCGCACGGCGACGGACCTCGCCTTCCGGGCGACGAAAGTCACGGCGCGGTCCCTCAGTCAGACGATGTCCACCCTGGTGGTCCAGGAACGACATCTATGGCTGAACCTGGCAGATATGAGGGAGGCCGACAAACATCGTTTCCTGGACTCCCCGATCTCCCAGGCTGGCCTCTTCGGCAATGCAGTGGAGAGCTTCGCCCAGCAGTTCTCCGCCGCACAGAAGCAGACGGAGGTGATCAGACACTTCCTGCCCCGGCGGCCCGCTGCTGTCATCACCCCGCCACCGGCTGCAGTCCATCTACCCGCTCGTCGCCGAGGGCGCCCTCCTGCTGCCTCCACCTCCGCTCCAGCTCGGCCTCAGCAGCAGCCTTCACACTGGCCGCAGCGTGGAGCTGGCAGCAGGAAAGCGGTGCAGCCTGTCTCTGCCCCTGCCAGGCCCGTAAAGCGCCAGAGCAAGCGGCGTTCCTGAGACGGGCGACCCGGAGACTCTGGATCCTGCTCTTCAGGAGATGGTGACCGCACCACTCCTTCCCCCGGAGGAGGGCCGGGTGGAGAATATTTTGTTTCCTTTTTGTTTTGTTCCGCCACTGGCTCCCCAGCCGGTGGTACCCAAACGTTCAATTAAAAAGCAGTTTCCTATTTCTCCGGGTCTCACGCGCTCTCCTTATATACCCGCGCTGCGGGGCGGGGTGCGCGATGCAAAGATCACACGCCAACACTTATTGGCTTGTTTTGTTAATACTCGAAGGTGATTGGTCTCTCTAGCGAGGTTCCCAATTCGTCAGTCACTGATGTAACGTCTCTGTTCCCTCCTTCAGGGAACGAGGGTTACATACGTAACCGAGACATTTTATTGAGCACTTTAACACTGTTTATATACCACAAATCTGCACTTGTGCCACTCTGAGTTTGGACTTCCTGCCCTGCAGCCACACAGGGGTCCTGTTTCTAAACCCCTCGCACCCTGTCTTGCTTCTGTGCTACAGACTTCCCCAGTTCTAGCTACTAATGGATTACTCTGTGACTGCACAGACATTTATCTAAACTCAAATTTCAGGAAGGTCAAAGAGGGTCAAACAGTCAGGAGGTTTTTTGAAGATATGAATTATGATAAGATCTAAAAAGTATGTTGTATTCTTGAACAGATTAGTATTGAATTTGAATGCATTTTTGAAGACACATGAGGTGGGGCTTCAGTAATACACTGTTTATTTACCCCACACACGTCTGGCATTCTTAAAAGTTGTGATGTATCAGTGTTTGCTACACAGGATAGCCCTCAGGCCTTTCAAAACAGCACCCAGTGTCTGCATGTGAAAACAGAATAACACCTGTGTTGTCTTTGTTATAACGTTTACAGTCCATTTTTAAAAATATATATTTTAAATAAGATTTCATCAGATTACTTAGCTATGACACATTTACTATTGTCAGTGTCCAAGGGCTTATGAGTCACACCTGAAATGTTAGTGGATTCAGACCACACATGTTCTGTCTTTGCTTTCGGCTCTCGAGTTGAGCTTTTTGTAAATTACCAATACCATAAATAAAATAACTGCTGTCAGGACTTCCTGACTGATATATTGATGCTATTTTTCTGCTATGAATTCCAGTTCATTGTGCAAAGGCATAACTTTAAACAGAGGATTTTCATTTTGCCCTCGACCCAGACGCCAGAGGCTCTTCAAACAGGATACAGAGGTAGATGGCAAAAGAGATCTGAAGTGATAGCCCATTTTAGCAGAGAAAAAGGCTCTGATTGTCTCTGCTCTCCATCACTCCCTCCCCATGACAGCCTCGCATGCCACTGGAGAAAGAAAGGAAATAAAGCAGCTGAGAGAAAGACAGAGAAAGTGAGGGAGAGAGTTAGAGAGGACAGTGTCGCTGTGCAGCTGCTCCTCTGGATGTTTTTGGATTACATCAGTTCTGCAGAAAGAAAGAAGCGAAGGACGGATAGAAAAGGGATCAGAGGGAGCGGGGCACACTCCACAAATCAGGGCTCTTATTTTGGGAGGGGGCTGGGGCTCGCTCTGGAGTTCTGTAGGACAGAGCTGTCATTGTTAGCAGGTTGAAGTGGGTAAAGCCAGGGCTCAATAGTGTGGCGGGACCCCCCAGAAACCGTACCCCCTACCACCACATCCTGACAACACAGTAACAGCAACCCAACCTGGCCCTGTCAGCTGCCCGCGCCTGTGGATGGCATGCAGCTGAGATCACATTGCTTTGGGTACCCACTCCTGTCCCCCTTTCAGAATTAATACTCCTACATCTTTGTTTGGCTGGTGAGCGCTGGCATTGAAATAGGCAGAGAGAAGGAACAATCACAGAAGATCAAGGAAAACTGGGGATAAGGGGAAGTTGGCATTTTAAAGCCACATTAATCAGCACCTTATAGTTTCAGAATGTTTTCTGGTGTTCTTATGGTCATATTAAGATTAAGAATTTAAGAAATATTACGATTAAGATTACTGTGTGAAGTCATTTTCAATTCTAATAATGTATTCATTCTTAAACTAGCTGTAAATGTAAATATTGATCAGTTTATTTTAGCACCATATTGTCAGGATCATGGACTGTCTGTGTCAAGTTTTGCCCCTGTTTCTGTTCCCTTATTTGGTCATGTTCCTGTATATTGTTCATGTGTTTCCTGCTGTTCCCAGTGTTGGATGTACCCTGTGTTTCTTGGATTAAAGACTGTTTCGTTTATTCCTCATCTCCATCGTTCCTCGCCATCACAGATTGTGAAACATATACATGACAATAGCAAGATCTTTTTCATTTTCATAAATTTGTGTAATGATTCAAACCGAACATAATGCCTTTTCATGTCAAAGTCACTGTGTCTTGATCATGTAAACAATTTCTTAACATGTTTAATTCTGTTGTTTTCAGATAATCATGAAATGTTCTTTGAAACTTTGAATCTCAGTTAAAAATATAACCAGTGTTTCCCATACATTGATTTATTTGTGGCTGCCTGCCACAATATCAACACTGACCGCCACAAATAGAGTTTCCAAAATGCTTTGACTTTGTTGAATAAATATGAGCTCTGCACGTTTCAAAGTCAAAACGTGGCGTGGGTGTTTTTATATAAATGTATCTTTGAAGGGCACTGACTGTCTTTAGAGAAGTTTCAATGTCATTTTCATTTAATCTTTCCTAATATGCCTGATAAAGCAGTGTTTATAAGCAGAACGCTGCTTTGTTTACTGCCGTTACCGGGGAAACGGCTATTTCTGACACTCCTAAAGTGCCTCCTGCTGGCAGAGAATGAATGTGCATTTTCAATCAGCGCGTCTGCTGATTCATATAGCCTATATTTCCCCCAGGGAAGTGCCGCCACACATTGAGTGTAAGTCTGTGGGAAACACTGTATAACTGAAAAAAAAATGCAATCATTGAGATTTATTCAAAAGATTCTTTATTCAATCATATCTCCCGAAGCAACTATAAGGTGCACAGTACTGATGTCAGTGATGACATCACAGAGACCAACAGTGTCATTATCAAAACTACTAGTGTAATCTGTACTGAATGAGCACTTACCATTTCGCCATCAATATGAAGAGAAAGTTGTGGAGGTAATGGATTGAGGGCAGTTTGATAAGGACACTGACTGCAAATATGTGGTTTGTAAGGTGGTGTTTGCAGTTGACTGATACAGTTTTATTTGTATGGATATAGCTAACAGTGTACATGGATTGTGGGCTTAGCCATGTGAGAGTAACCCATAGAATGTGCTCCTTTACATTGGCTCTGACCTTTCTCACTGATTGATTGGTGTGCTGTCCATGCTCCAGTGGACATTGAAAGGTGAGAGACCTTAAGCACTACTCAATTCAACTTCCACTCTAGAAGGACCAGACTTGAGCTTCCTTTTCCTTTTCATGAATTTATAGGTTAAAGCATTAAAACACTCTCATTTGGTGTTGGTAGATATTGGCAATTGTTCAGATCATGTGAAGCAAGAGTGGGATTTGATTGACTAAAGAGTATGGCGCTATAATTCACACAAAAAGAATCAGCATTTACGAGGGGATGTCAAGGCAAGAATGCTCTCCTTTTGTTCTTCGGATGTTCTTCTTCAAATGGCTTTTGAGAGCATTTATACCTCAATTGAGTTAAGAATAGGAGCATTGTAAGACTGCTTCTTCACCCTTTTTGTTGTCTTGTGACTTATATTATGAATCTACCCCTCACTAGTCTAACAAAGCTCCAAGTGATCAGCAGAGGTGCACCCTGCATTGTGACACTGGTGGTTGTGACCTCTTCCCCTCCTTCAGATTCATAGTGATAGCTTTTAGTGTCTTTTTATTGTTTTATTGGCTTCCAAAGTCAAGGGCTCGTCCTTTGAACTGCCCCACCTCTGTGTTTTCTTGTCCAGACCGAACCATAACATGTCAGTAGAGGACCTATATGTAAGTCATCATAAATTAATGGACAGATAGATATCTCTAAACCTGCAGAGTGATGAAGATTTGGAAATCTCCTAAATTCACTGTTGGAAGATTAATGTGGTAGGTGTGTTTGACATGGTTAGATGGTCCAGGCTTGTTTAGGTGGTATGGAGTTGGCAGAACTAATAGACCATCTTGGACTTGCAACAAACCAGCTACTGTCACAGTTGATCAGATCTTTAGCCAAATGCCCATTGCTGGGATGGTTGTCCAGTGGAATTAGGAGGAGGAAGAGTTAAGGTACATTGTTAGATTTTGATGGATGTAGTGATAAACCTACATCCAACACACAGACATACCCAATATCAAGTTCTGTGGAGGGTCTTAGTTGCTCTTTCTACACTTCTCCGATTATTTACCTTGCCAGAAGTGCATGGATAGGGTGATAGATGCTGTCATCACTGTAGTATGACCTAGGTTCACTGAATTCCACATCACTTAAGATCTGGTGGTTGGGTGTTAACAATCAAAAATGTTATGGCACCTTGCTGGTAAAACTATTGAACATCAGTAGAAGACTGTATAGATGACACTTTTACCAGTTGTCCTATAGACCCTATATCAATCGTTATAAATAATGTCTCTGTTGGCGAATAGTATGGCATAAGAGTCAGGGTTCAGAATGCTTCTTGTACCTTTCCTGCCCTTCAGGTATGATTACTAGGCCTCTTAATTAAACAGACATACCAATTACTCCAGATAAATGGTACAGGCCAGAAGTATTTTTAGATAGTGGGGACAAACACAAACACCAAGATTAAGGATAAGAAGATTTGGCCAGAGCAAATTTGGGTAATTGCAGCTTCATTACAGTCTTAACAGTTCACACAGACTCCACTTGTTTCAGAGGACCTGACAATAGAAGACCTATTTGCTGTTTTATTTATTTATTTATTTGTTGTTTTTTTTTACATTAATTGCAAATTAGGTATTAGCCTTTATCTAGGCAAGTTTCATACCTTTGCCACTTTCTCAGTTACAAATTGTCAATCGCTATCAGTTAAAGGACACCAAGAGGAGGATGTGTACTTGACCGTGAGGAGACTAATGATCCATGGTAATCCTTTTACCTTCTGTCTTCTGGTCACTCTCACTTCCTCAAATGCTTTCTTGATGTCTTTGTCACTCTGGATTCCAGAGATACCAATGCCAAATAATTTCCAAATGGCCACTCCACAGCGCTTTGATGACACTTGGAGTGTAACCGTCTCCTGCCATGTTTATAGTAGTGGTCAATGATGGTGGATGTCCAGCCAGCAGTTAAGCTTCAGGTCAGCTTGGATGCCAAGGCCTTAAAAATTATCAGTAAAACTAATGGCCCCTAATGGGACCACCATGGATAGAAGTTGCCTGTAGCAAAGTCGGCTGGCTCACCAGCTCTAGCTTTCACACACATCAGGAAAACATGACCAGTCCAGACAATGCTAATGTCAAAGGAATGAGTTTATGAATGGAGTTGAGGCCTCTTTTATTGGACGTAAAGCTATACACTTCTCAAAGGGGTCTGTTACTTTTACAGCATCTCTGACCTACTCCAGAAACCATGAACAGATGTAGGCCTGTCCCTAAAAGCAGCTCAGGGGTAAACAATATGTCGCTTGCTTTATGGAGATATCTCACTGTTTGTTTAGTTTATCCATTCAATTTGCTTATCTGCCTGAAAGGGGTCAGGTCCCACCTTGCTTTTCTGCAGATGATCTTTATCAAACTGACCTAGACAGTGTGGACTCTTGGTAATTTCAACCCCAAGAGCAGCTGTTCTGACCAGACACACTCTAACAAAACAACTCAAACCGCAGAGAGCCGCTGAAATTCTGCGTCATCTTGTAAGTACCCATTTCAAATGACCTAATGGCAAATGGGTAATGGACTCTAAAGAGTCTGGAAGCTAAAGAGTGAGTTATCTACCAGATATGAATGTTTGCAAGTGATCGTGTGAGATGGATGACAGATTGTGAATGGGTGTGAAGGGATTGTCACTGAGGAGGCACTGGAACGTTTCCACAGTTTGTCCATTCAGAGTATTCAGTCCAGAATGGTCAGTGTGACATCTACAAGTCAAATCAAGAATTTCTGAGCTTGATAACAGATAAAGTTGAGTGCGCTTTTATTCTCTAAGATCTCCTAGTGGCCTAAATATGCTAAGTGGTCTATTTAAACATTATGTAATTTCATCACTTGAATGGACTACAGTTATCAGTCAATTCAAACTAATTGGGCTAAAGTTTGTTCAAGAGAACTGTTAAGAAAATTGGTTTGTTTTCGTGTGAATATGTTTTTGTAACTGCGGAGAAGGGGTTTCATGCAGAGATGTGTGTGTTCAGCCATTTTTAAAATACAGATTTTTTGATTTTGAGTGGATTTCTTACAAAGCTTTCTGGAATGGAGTGCAACATGAAAAATTGAGCTAAGAGTTGTAATTGGTAATTGGTCAAATGTTTTAAGAACCTGTCAAATTGGCAAACAAGTTTAAAGGTTTGTTATTTTCCCCCCTAAATAGCAAGTAGGCTTTAGTTACATCATAGCTGTGAACTATGTTTTTTTCTCTCTCGTTGATTCATTTGTTTTTCTTCCTATCACACAGCTAATAAGCTAAATTCTTGAATTACATAGTTGCCTCATCAGCCATTGAAACATGAGAGGAACAGTGCTTGTTTTACAACATTTCATCTTATTGTGAATGGGAATTCCGTCCAGAAGGTGAAAAAAGAATCTTCCGGCCCATTTAAGCTGTGTCTGGGAGACCTCTGCGTGAGCGCTGCAAGGTGAGAGAAATGTTTATTTAACTTTGACCACTTCCTGCTGCAGTTTAAGGCTTCAGGGTAGTGCTTTTGTTAAGGCCTAAATATTTGTATCCATAATTAAGCTTTTTTTTGTTTATAAAGATTCAGCAATTGACTTTAACAAAGCATTTCAGTTTATTTAAGCATCATTTATTTAGCTAAAATCTTGTCACTTAGTGCAAGAACACAGAATTTCCCGGCTAACCAGAAGTGCTTTCTCTATTCTTTTTCGTTTTCAAGGGAACACCCTGCCCCCCTTTTGCCACACCATCCTGAAACTCTTCATACATCGGTGCTAAATGCACATTTTTACCATTCCCTTCCCCTCCACCGACCTCTCTGTCTCCGAGTGAGAGGCCTTAATGCCGTAGAACTGACTCTAACCCAAAGAGATCCATTTATTTTCATGTGGGCCGCTCCCCCACCCAAGCCCTGGCTAGGCCTGAGCCCCATGGGTTCCAGCAGTTGAGCTCCCAGTGTGACGCTATTTAAAGCCACATCTGCCAGCGGCCTCAATTTGCATCTCTGAACATATACACCACAAGGGCTACACCCTCACAGCTTAGCATAGCAGAACACCCATCTGTTAAGAAAATATAGACCCTCTACAGCATTCATTCTTTGACTGTAACCTGTCCTTTATTGACAAAAGCAAGCTTTTGTTCTGCTCGCTCCTTTTGGAAAAGCATTAGTGGCATTGATATTATAATGCCACATGATCTGTTTTGCAGTCACAAAGAGGCATGATTATTTAGGTTAACTTACTACTAGCTTAATAACTAACTAGGATAACTGTAGCTCATTTGTAGCATGTAAGGTAGCTTATTCTTTCCAAATGAGCTATTTAGTACAACTTCTCAGAATACAAGTTCTTGGAAATGTAACCACTTTTAGTTTGTGCTTGTATTATTTGAATGTTTGATCACATTTAATACGATGAGCAACTTTCGGTTTACAACATTTGCTTTCTTAGAGGTACTTCTCTTTATTCTTTTATTTGCATGTACACATGTCTCTTTAACAGGATGGATAACTTATCCTTTAACTTTCTCTGCCTCTTTCCTTCTTCAGCGAGTGAATGGAAAGCACTTCTTTTAAAAGCATACAATGTCTAACCACCCGCATTACACAGTCCGTGGTAAACTTTTGGGCCTCTTTGAATTTGTTGTGCTGACCTTTGGGATGTAAGAAGTACCAAATCAGTTTATTTATCTGAACTCTGTATCATGCCTAACTTTCAGCTATTCAACGAATACACTGGGCCCAGTTTACTATTAGGGTCTGAGGGTAGAGAGCTTACTTTCACATCTGTGTGTGCCTGTTTTCAGTTTTCCAAGCCTATAGTTCTCTTACACCTACATTTAAGATGCTTGCATTTTGTGAATAAGTAATTACAGTGCATTGTGCGCACTAACTATAGCATGGAGGTTGCCTGTCCACTTGCATTAGAGTAATTTGATTGTGAGAGCAACACAAGATGGCCTTCTTTTTCGCCTATCTTCTCAAGCCCGTTGTAAGATCTTGTGTTTTTCATGAGGTGGTGGCGGGGGTGCCGAGGTTGTTCCTGCTTTTGTTGTTACACGATTGGCCTCTGAATTGAAGCTCTATCAAAAAGAGCATGGCGGATTTACGCGTTCAGCAACTCCCTCTCATGAAAGCACGTTTGTCTGGTTTGCTGTTGCCTTCATTCAGTTTCTGATGAGACCTCAGTTTCTTTAAATGTGTCTTAGAGTGAAGAGAGCTTTGTGTGTGGATGTTGCGAATCATTCACTATAAATCCCAGAAGTGATGTCCCTCTTAATTTGTGTGTCCTTTGGAAATTGAATCATGGTCAATGCATTCATTTACCAATGGGTGGCGCTCATTCACAAAAGAACTGCTCACTCTTAATTGTGGAAATTCTGCATGTACTTACTTTGTTTTAATTTATTTAGTTTTAAACTAGGTTACTTTCTGTTGCTTTGTGGCATTGTAGACATGGCAGAATTTTTCCACATAAAAATATTTGGCCTTTTCATATGTGTTTAACATTTAAGTTGCTACTGTCAGACGTACTGTTTTATCTGTATGTACCACTTTTGAAATACTGAAGATTTTCATACGTGTTCATGAAAGCACATACATTTTTTTCTTAGATGATCTGGCCCTCCAGGTTCATTCTTTTGTCATATGCTTCCAAACATCTACAGTGCAAGATATCGATCGGCTTTGACATGGCAAAATTACAACCGAGTCTCCTTTTTCCCCAAACAACATAGAGGGCTGATCAAAACAAATAGGCATTCTGCTGAGGCGGCTCCGCACTGACTGCACCCTCTAACCTGTGATCACAGCGTGGGCAGTAGATTGCAGCACAGCACATGTACCTGAGTCTGCTATGGAGCATGCTGACCTGTGTTTGGCCTTATCAGCTGACACACTCTGCCACTTTGTTACCAAACAGCCGACTTTGTTGATTGAAATAGCCGACAGACTGCAATCCACTTTAGCACTTTATTTTTACACTGTTTTTCTTTCACCCTCACACTTTTTTTCAGGTCATGTGCACTGCTTTGAAGCACTGAATGACAGGACTGAGTGTTTAATACATTATGTGATTTCTAACGGTAGCATATTGTGCATTCGTTTATTCTCACACTATTTCCTTATATGAGTGTCAAATTGGTATCGCTGTGTAAAGGAGCTCACTATTGCGGCATGATAATCACTACAGCAAGCAAATCTCAATAAGATTAGAGAGTAATGCTCAAACACCCTTGCGGGGGATGAAAAGGCATTCAGGCAATGCAAGGTATGTGTAACAACGTTCGTAGGTCGGGAAGAAGGAGGCGGGAACCAGCGAATGTTCAAAGAAAACTTTAATAATAAAATAAACACAAAATAGCGCGAAAGCCCCTCGCGGACGACTGTCGCGCACAAACAGAACCAAAACACAAAATAAAATCCGGGCTTGGTCCTCTCTCATCCAACACTGTCGTCACTCCTCCTTTTATCCTTCCGGAGCTCCTCCGTGGGACTCGAGACCGGTGAGTGGTGCAGGTGTCACGCATTAGCATTTCCTCCACCGGCCTCGCTCCGTTCCCACGGCTCTCGGCCCTGCCCCTCTCGTCACAGTATGGTTACAGCCTATTAAAAACCAGATCCAAATGGGTGTGGTTTTGATTTTACACAAGCTTAAAAGAAACTTATGGTGATCTATTTGCATTCTGTACAGATGTCACTTGATTTACATGTTTAATCTTGTGTAGTACATCTAGAGGATTTTGTCTCAGTTTTTACACTGGCCGATTGAAGCAATCCTCCGGCTATGTGGCCTTTTGTGGCATGCTTTATCCCAGAAAGTTATTTTACTGGAAGGTATAAGCAAGTTTGCACAGATCCTTCAGGTTTAATAGTTTTATCGATTAATGTCACTGTACTCAAGCGAACTGAGCGCAGGCAATAAGAGAGAGTCTTTGAAACTAAAGCATTAGAGCCTAGGACAGATGTGCAACAAATGTCTTAACATAACTTCCTTTGGGAAGCCTCATGCCAAATCCTGCACCATATGTGCTTTGGTCCATGCTGCCCTTTTTGGCAGAAGCCTGAGAAAATGACACCTGCACCTGCATATTATGGTTCTGGGCCTGGGCACAATGAGCATGGCCATGGACAGATTGGCCACTTGTACAGTAAGTGCTCTCATAATGCATCCTTTATTGCTTGTTATAGAGGGAGGACACGTGCATGTGTTCTGCACTCCCCACAGTGTCCATGGCCCAGGGGACCTGTTTTCCTGGAGTGCAGACAGTAGAGCTGATATGAAGCCACATACTATATGTTCTAACCCAACAATATGACCCTGGGGTGTACCGTGTTGGACTCAGTCCCCTGGGTTTTCCTGGAAGTGAGGAACTGGGTGGTTGGGTTAACAAGGGGGCCTTGTGTCCGGCACATGGCTGCCCAGTGAGGGGGGTGATACTCATGCTCGCTGATGGGTCATCAGGGAGCTAATCTGACAGGTGCCTCTTTTGTTTCAAGGGAATTGATTGCAGACAATAGCCCTAACCCTGCCGCTGTGCTCACTGATGTGTCATTTTTGGAGACCTTGTGCAGACTAGACACAGAAGGTTTAAGAACTGACAATCTCATAGAATCAAGTGGATTATGAATGAAAATTGGCAGATATTATTATCATTATTATTATTTTGTGCAAATATAGTGGCCGCAAAACGTATTAAAGAGATAATTCGCCCAAAAATGAAAATTATATCATAATTTTCTTACCCTCATGTCATTCCAAACCTGTAAAATTAACATATTTGAAATTTGAAATTGAGAAATGTCTCAGTGTTTTTTGTTTTGTTTTGTTTATAAAATGGAAGTCAGTGGTCACCAAAATGGTATGTAAAATATTTTCTTTTCTGTTCCACAAAAGTCAGTCACTCAGGTTTGGAACAACAAACGATTCTGTCAAAGTTAAAGGGGTCATAGGATGCCCATTTTCCACAAGTTGATATGATTCTTTACCGGCTCATTTGAGAAAGGGGAAAACATTTAACCAGATAAAAAAAAACCACTGCATGGATTTTTATCATTATAGGGTGGTTGTGTACACACACTGCCAACACACATTTCAGTTCAAACAACTTGTAAAAGTGCATGTAGCATCCTATGACCCCTTTAATGATGACATTTTTGGGTAAAGCACGGGTGTCCAATCCTGCTCCTGGAGGGCCTCTGTCCTGCAGAGTTTAGCTCCAACCCCAATTAAACACACCTGAACAAGCTAATCAAGGTCTTACAAGGCAAACTAGAAACTTCCAGGCAGATGTGCTGAGGCAAACTAGAGCTAAACTCTGTAGGACAGTGACCCTCCAGGCCAGACTTTAGACACCCCTGGGGTAAACTCCATTAGCCACACTTGATCACAAAAAAATGTATGAAACATTCATAATGTGATAAGTTACACCTGTGCTTACTCTGCTAGGACACCTGAATGAACATGAGTGGGACTGACGTCATTACAGTATATCCAACAAAGAACCCTGGACACCATTTGGTTAAAAATAACTGCAAGTTTTAGTTCAAATTTAGTTCAGAGAATAGCTACATTTTTTGCAGCAGACCTATATGGTATGGATATAAGTTTGCTATTTATCTAATACATTGCTTATCTTATTATTTATCTTATTAATTTTCATTGTTACCTACAGAGCACTAAGAATCAAGAAAGGCACATTATATGTACAGCCATTACCCCAGAAAGTATTTTCTTGCACACTGTAAACCCGAACAGTACTACTAACTTATAAAGATTAAGAACACTGCAATTAAAGTCTGTTAAATAGTTGATGCAACTTATAACAATTACATTTTCTGAACGAGGACTTTAGTTTTATTTTTGTGTGGCTCAACAGTCTTGAGTAAACAATTATATTTAAATGATTATTTTTAAGTTTACTGAGTGACGTAAAGTGACGTCACCTCGTTGCTCTAACCGACGTTCAGAAGAATCCATTCAACATGGCGGATAATCGCAAGCGACCGGAGCAAACTTAATGGAACAACTTGTAAGTAAATCAAAACAACAAAGTACTGCCCACACTCCAGTCCAGTAGGTGGTGGTAAATGCACCTTTAAGTTGGTTTGCCAACCACCAATAAAATTGAAAGAAGAAGAAATCAAAACAACTGTGAAAATGTCTTATTTGCTTTTTGAGTGTTGTAAGAATATCATGATAAAGGAATGTTCAGTGTTGCCAATTTAGCTACTTTGTAGCTAGATTTAGCGACTTCCCCGCCCCTTTTGAGACTTTTTTCAAAAGTTTAGGGACAAATCTAGCAACTTCTTGGACAAACTGCAATGTTTAGGGCTGCATTTCTCAAAAGCATCGTGAGCTAAGTCGATTGTTGATCACGATCATCTTAGCCATACAATGCTTTTTTTGGGAAATGTCCTGGTAAATGTGATTTTTAATTTGGTCTGTTTTTAAACAACTAGCTGCTAAGAGTATTAATCCAAAACGAAGTTAAAGCTAATACACGGACATGAATTTTGCAATATATTAATTTTACAAAAGCAATCTACAAACTTGTAGTAAACCTTTACAAACTTTCTTAAATTGCAGGCTGAGCTGGATGATGAATACAAAAGAGTGAGCCTCAACACTTAAGGTAACTTCTATTCAGTTGAAGAGCAAGTTGTGTGATGTGTCCTCACATAACAGGACACAGACTTGGCTTTCTCTTTTCTACATCCATTGTTGGTTATACACTTACTTGTGCGTGTTTGTGGTTTTCTAGGTTTGTGCTGAGTTTCACCATATCAGAGAAAGTGGCACACACCAGCAAGATTTCACAGATGTTGCATGACATTCGAAATGTTTGATCTTCAGGTGAGTGCAAATTCACAAACACTAACTACCTCCATCGCTGTCTTCATTGTATATAAAATAAAGTTGGCCTGCTTGTTTAACATGTGAGGTAATCGGTGTCCACAAAAATGTTGAGTATTCTGAACTTATCCGGTTTTACAGTGCATGCATGACAACATCATACCTGTATTTGCAGTAATGAAAAACCTTAGGTCTTATTGCTTTATGGAATCTTGCACCTGGCAAGATTTATCAGACAATTTCATCATGCAGGCAGGTGATACTCAAACGGTCTTGTCCACAGATTGTCAAGCTTGTTAAAGGAGGGAAAACGAGTCAGACAAGTCCAAAGTGTCTTTCTCATTGGTAATCCCCCCTTCCACTTTCGTAATCAGACCGACTCGCTCAGCCCCAATATGCCCCTTGATGAGTTTCCTCTCCAACAGATTTGACAGAGCCCAGTGGAGGATCGCGGCCCATGCCCAGTCCAAGACAGTGGCCTGTCAGAACTCTTTAATAGTGGGCCATTATACCCCAGCCTGTTGTCCTCATTCCTTGTGGCCCCTTGTCCTTCTAAACACTTATTAGTCATCTCCCTAAGACCCGAGTCCCTTATACCAGCTGTAGAAAAATAAAAGTTTAAAGGAAAGAAAGCGGGAAGGGGTAGGGGAGGTGCTTACGCTTTGCATCAGCTGCACTTGTTTTGCAGCTTGCAAGCGGGACTCTTTATAGACGCGAAGACTGTTTGGGTTGACCACCCGTCGTCATTTTGAAATTTCCACATATCTCATATGTGATATTTGTCAATTACATTGTATAAAGTGTATAAAGTACCTGAAAGCCATACTCAAGTAAAAGTACAGATATCTTACCAGAAAATGACTTTGGTAGAAGTTGAGTCACCGTTTAGAATATTACTTGAGTAAAAGTCTTAAAGTATGTGATATTTATTGTACTTAAGTACGAAAAGTATTTTTTTAATCTTAAATGGACTTAAGTATTGAAAGTAAAAGTAGAAGTAAGTGCAAAATGGAAAAGAAGCAAATAAATATATATACAAAATGTTCATACAGAGTAGCAAGATTCTGTTCAGTTTTAACTCTTTCTTCCATTTTGTATTTTTGGGTAAGAATAA
>NW_015539930.1:1171490-1181849 GCF_001515605.1 Sinocyclocheilus anshuiensis
CATTTGACTGTGTTAATGAGTGAATCACTGAATAATTTATTCAACCGATTCGTTCAAAAAGCTGATTCATTCAATTACTAAACACGGTCCATTGCTCAGAGACGCAAAACAGTGCTGTGATCTTTTTTTTGGAACTATTTTCCTTGGCAAAATTGAGCAAAAACAAGCAATATTATGTCTAAAATGTAAGTCACTTATTGCTTTATTGAACTTGTATAAAATGATTATTAAATGTGTTTGTGCTGAAATCTACAGAAAATCGGCTGATATAGCCTACTTGATAATGTCAGATCGCACATCATTACAGCAATACTTACCATATTGCAGACGATGCTGTATCGCACACCCCAGACTCGACTTGAGTGGAAAATGAATCATCCGCGGTTGTGCGCACACTTGTTTGCACATGAGCACGAGTCTAACTTGCAAGCGCCAGACCACTGATTCGTCAAACATGCTTTCCTGCAGTCCGTGTTCTTCTGACTTCTGACTATTTTGTAGTAAGTAACGAATATGCTTCGGGGAAATGTATCGGAGTAAAAATATACATTTTAATTAGGAAATGTAGTGGAGTAAAAGTAAAAGTTGGCTGAAATATAAAAACTCAAGTAATGTACAGATACTCCCAAAAAATACTTAAGTACTGTAACGAAGTATTGCTTCGTTACATTACACCACTGAAAACAAGTCACTTCTCTTAGTGATTCTTCAAAGTAAATTTTTACAACTAATTGCCCATGCAGTCAACTCCATGATGCTAGGATGTTATGGATGGTTGTCAGGGTATGCTATGCAGTTGCTTGGGTGTTGCTATTAGGGTTGCAAAGGGGTGGACATTTTCCTGGTAAATTTCTGAAAACTTTCCATAATTTTTGGAAAGCATTTTTTTTGCTAACTTTCAGAAAATTTTGTAAATTTTTGGAAAGTTTCCAGAAATGTACCAAAAAATGTCCACCCCTTTGCAACCCTAGTTGCTATGTAGTCACCAACAATTTATATCTCGAATATTTTATTATTATTAATATTATTTTGATAACAATAATAAAAACAATTGCTCAGTGTTTTTTCAGGTACCTTGGCTTGTTTAGACCTGTCATGAATAAATAAATATTACACTACAACTGCCAGAAGTAGCAGCATGTCACTGTCTTAATGAGTGATTAATTGAATCATTCATTCAAACAATTCGTTTAAAATGTCTGATTTATTTAGAAACGAATCAAGTGACTGTCTTTATGAATGGATCATTGAATAATTGACTCACATTATTCATCCAAAAACAGAATCATTCAGAGCCGAAACACTGCAGTGTTGCTCTGAGACACACAAATGTTCTGCTCTGGCTTTGTTTGGAACAACTTTCGTTGACGAAACAGAAAAAAAAAAACAGACAATATTGTGTCTAAAATGTAACTCACCGAATATTGACTTCTTGTTCGTTGTACTGTTGTATACTACTTTAAAACAACAATTAAGATATTATTATGGCTGCAACAACTAATCGATAAAATAATCGATAATGAAAATAATCGACAATGAATGTTAGGGGTGGGCGATATGACCAAAATCTTATTTCATGGTATGATACATTTTATTTCACTATAATGATATACAGTCAAACCAAAATGTATTCAGACACCTTCAACATTTCACACATTATCACAGTTTATTCGCTGTAGTTTAGAAAATAGTAATAAAATATGATAAGAACTCGGAGTTAAACTGTGTCAGAACAAATTCATCTTGATAATGTCAGATAACAATTAAGGAAAACATGGTCAGGTCAAAGTGTCTGAATAATTTTTGGTCCCAAATTTTTATAAATTTTACTGGTAGTCCACTGTATGAAGAATTTTTGGGTATAATATGTCACAGTTTACTTTATTTTGCTATGCTCACTTACATGAATGAAATATAGTGTCCTGCAACCACTAGTAAAAAATATCAAAAATTATATCTGGTGTCTGAATAATTTTTGGTTTGACTGTATATCTCGATATAGCTATTTTTATTTTATTTTTGTTATTAAAAATAAGACAAAGAAGCAAATTACAAACACAATAGAACAAATAAATATGAAATAAAAATGTAATTTATACAGCTACAGTAGGCTAGGTTTATTTAACATGTAGTAAGAAATATTACAGAAACAGAATAAAGTGTATAAATAAAACACTGCATATTATTCACTGTATCAATGAAACATGAACTGATTCTTATTAAAAATCCAGTGATTCATTCAAGTGCAGTGGGTGATTAACATTAATAATGACAGACAGCAACAGGTAAATTAGACTGCTGTCCCTTTAAGACCAACTGCACGGATCCAATATACTGATACACATCCGGTTTTCACCCAACTGTTTACGTTTATTTAACACTAGGGATGGACAATACCACTTATTTTGTTTTTGATATTATACTGATACTGTTAAAGGCCAGTATTGTCTATACCGATTCGAATGCAATACTTCTAAACTGAACTTTTAAATTATGAAATTATTAAATTACTAAGTGTAAAATGGGTAATGATACCCACTTAACTTTATATTTGAAATGCATTTTAACATTTAATAAGCCTTAATTGCAACTTATTAGATCATATTTTTGTTTACACATGGTTAAAATATGTTTACTGTAGTGGTAACCACAGAAATCTACAAATACTATAGTTGAACTACGGCCACTTTAGTAAAACCATGGTTCATTTTCATTAGGGACAGCCAGTGAAAGGCTGTTGCATGTATAAAATGCAATCTTTTTATTCTGAGAGTGTATGATTTATATTAACATTACAGAATAGAACATGATCGATATGAACTTAACTGCACAAACTATGTAGGCTACAATTTCAATTGGTTTATTGTGAAACTCAAACATCTATGTTTTTTTGGTAACACTTTAGAATAGGGAACACATATTCACTATTAAAGCTGCAGTCCGTAAGTTTTGCCTCTTTGTCGCCATCTCCAATGGTGATTTAATCTAAATATCAGTTAGCTCATATCACCGTGCAAATGATTATTATTGTTATACTTTATTCTGAAATTATTAATGTTAACAACATCAGCATTGCTTGACTATGAGTATAGTGTGTATTAGCGTGTAGATTTCAATTTCTGTACAGTCTAATCTCTAATTGTCATACCATTCGAATTTCATATTAAGAAATTCTTTTAACCCAAAAAGCAAACTATGCTCCCTTCAAACTGGTTGTCTTTAAAATACAAATTGTGTGTAATCCCAGGCTATCTGTAATCAGAAGCACATTTTAAACTGGAATATACTTCAATTTAATTCACATGGGTTTCATAAACACATAATCCTTTCTGGATTACAATCCGCCATCAGAATGGTACATTTAATTATACTAGCTGCTGTGAGAAAGGGCTATAAACGTTCCGCCACCTGCAGGATCCTCACATGCGATAGCTTAGTAGCCGGGACAACTTCTTTATGTTTACAGACGTGACGTAATGACGCTCGGGCTAAAGTAAGGCGATAGTTTTGAACACTGGCTGGTTATGTACTTGCTCAAATATTGATTTCGGATCTTTTTTAACCAAAAAAAGTTACGGACTGCAGCTTTAACTAAGAGTTTTCCTCTAATAAACTCCTAATTTGCTGCTTATTAATAGCTAGTAAGGTAGTTGTTAAGTTTAAGTATTGGGTCGGGTTAAGGGATCTAGAACATGGTCATAGAGAAAAAGGCATTAATATGTGCCTATAAGTAAATAAACAGCCAATATGCTAGTAAAATGCATGCTAGTACGTTACTAGTTAACAGTGAGAATTGGACCTTAAAATAAAGTGTTACCGTTTTTTCTGTTCTCTGATGAGCATTGTTCTGGATGTGCTTTTACTGTTTTGTCTTGCTTTTCAAAGTAAAAAAAATCAATTAAAAAAAACAACAATTTAAAAATATTTAAGACTGAACATTTTTAACATTCTAGCAGACATTATACCAACAAAGCACAATTTAACTTAAAATGAATAAGTTAGTAAAATAATATTTTTTTGGCCATCAGACCCCCTTCTTGAATCCGGCATGTATTTTTTACTGTACAAATAAAAGCAGCCTTGCTGAGCAGAAGAGACTTCTTTTAAAACATTAGAAAATATTACAGATCCCTATTTGAACACTATGTGTGAATATGTTATAATAAATGTATTAACAGAGCTGTTGTAATTATTATCGATATTATTGTCTTTTATTTAATTTTACAGAACAACAGTAAAATTACAATACTAACATTTATAAATGTTGATGGAGTTCTTGCTTTTTCTCAACTTTTAATTTGGCGGAAACGCGCAGGAAAACCGCAATGCTTCTTTTTGTTGACAACAGCAGATTTATAAATGAGTCTCATTACGAAAACGTCACACGTAACGCATTGTCACATGCCTTGTAAAAAATCATAAAAATGAGACTGAGCAACTGACGAGTAACACTGTTTCAGTGCAGATTTTCCTTGCGCTTTGGACCCTGGTTAACAAGCAGATAGCGCCGCGAGTTAGAATACATGCAATTTGTGCGTGTATTAGAAAACATAACGTTCTGCAGTTTATTTACTAATTGTTTAAGGCCATTTCGTGATTTCAATCATCATACAGTAACCTGCAACAATCACCCCTTCCTCTTCTCATCGAAGACATGAGATGCAGTACTAAAAAGTCTCTCGCTGTCAGTGCTTGTAATGATTTTTGCGTCTTTCTCGGACAGTTTTAAATGCCTCCACACTGCTGGCATGTTTGTTGCATTATAAATAGTGAGCGCCTCTCACTCTATGCTGGTTGCTATTTGATCGCTTCACGTCATTGTTCGGTACAATTTATTCGGCATAATTTTGGTTGCCGAACATTCGGTGCATCCCTACAGGTTATTCGTCCAATTCAATGCATATTGTACGCATTAATTTTTTGTTAATTAAACAATATCACTGGTAAAAAACACACCCTAGTATCGATATTTTTTATTTGAATATCTAGAGGTCTTCTCGGGTCCTAAAATCTGTACCTGACCCGAATCACTTCTTACCGAAACCCAACGTGCATTATTTTATTTTATTTTTTTAAAAGAAAAACCTGACCTGAGACAGACCCGATGAAATTAGACCCGAGTCCGACCTGACCCGACTGCATTTATTTTCGAACCCGACTTGACCTGAACGTAAACTGCATTAACGTGTGCACAGCCTGCAGCCCTGCAGTCAGTAAAGAAAAATCCCGGTGTCCTGCTTACTGATTTGGCCGCTTCTCCATTACTTTGATTTATTTAACATTTGTTTAATTTATTATTATTTTATATTATTGCCAGCCTGATGGATACAAGTTATTTTTGAGTTCGGCTTTCAATTGTGACCAGTGAATTGGAAAAAATAAACGTGATAGCTCGATAAAAATGTTAGCCTAATAAATCATGGATTCGCTAGTGTTGTCTGCTCTGCAATGTTATTTACCTCATCTCCGGCGAAGGGATTCTGCACACAAAAAAGAAATCTATATTCTATATCTCATATCTATAAGATGGATTTCTGTGTGCAAGGTTTCAAACGTATGTTCCTTTTTCTACGTGTGTTTCTCAAAAATGCACTTAACACCAACGCGCAAGTACATTATAGAGATCGGGTCTTATCGGGTCCATTTGGAAAAAACACATTTGTGACCCGTGCTGGCAAAATTAGTCAGAATGCTCACGGGCTAATTTTGAGCTACTGGCAAAAATTTGTTCATTAAGCCCTCGTCTAGCTAGCTTTAATTACCTTTATTTGTACGTTTTCTGAGAGGAGTACCTTTTCTCTGCTCGCTTCTCACGCTGACTGTCATCCGAAGCGCGTGCAGTCAGATGAAAATATGCCACGTGATAACTTTGTCTGACGTTCGCGCATGAAGCGTTGGTATCGATCCCTCTTTCAGAAGCAACCTTTGCACAACTCCTGCTCTGAATTGACCCTCGTTTGTGAGGCAGTCCGGCGTAAAATGATTAGCACAAACATAACCCAGGACATTTCCTTCGAAAATTAAATTTAACCCCCGTGTCCTCAGCGGTCTGTGGAGACTCCTATACTCGTTGGTGCATCCCAACACACGCCACTTGTAATGCCTCTTTGGCGCTGACATTGGATCTCCAGCAGTTACAGCAAGAAAACAGTAATGGCAGACTGCTGCTTCTCACTCAGAGCTGTGTCTATGCTAATAGGGCAGAGAGCATCACAGATGGGAAGGACTTTTTCCCTACGATGACGTCAACGTAGGGACAAATCTGGAACTGCTCGTTTGGAGAGACCATTTATGATTTATTGAGATTATTAAAAAATTTGTGAATTTTTACAAATATAGTCTGGTTGTTTTCACACACTGCGGCCACACAACTGTGTTCAAACACGTTATAAAAGTGATAATAGGTCACCTTTAACTCTATCAAGTGCATCCCACTCTTTATTTTCTCATTCATGCATGTTTCCTTCACTCCGTCACTCCGCCAGTCACGTCAAATTACAGCAGTGAATAAAGCATTTCTAAGGACGAAATGCATCTAAAAATAGCGGATGAAACAGAGTGAGCTGCTGCAGGAAAGATGTGTGATCCAAGCTGCCCGAAACATGAGTATGCTTTATCTTAAACTTCAAGCTAATACATTAGTGTAATGTTTAACATGGCTTGACCTGTCAGGCGCTTTGACAGATGCATGTGCTGTTTCCTCAGCGCATAAACTGCATTTTATGGTAATATCCTTTTCTGTAAATAGTTACGTGAATGTTTCTATTTTGCATGAAGGCTCATCCTGACAGGTTTGCATTAAGCTTCAGACTTCACTGAACGAGCACCGGCGCATGCGGCACGCATGCACATCAAACAGACTGAACGCAGTAAAGAGGGAGAAAATGAATATTCAGCACAATAATATTAATTTTTCCTGATATATCTGTTATTGGACATTAAATTTAGGCTTAAAAGTCAACATGTAATTCAAGTATTTTATGATAGTAACTTTAAAGGGATAACAGAGAGTGATTGAATATAAATGTAAGATGCTTCTTACATTTACAGAATAAAGAAATGACAGTAACAGGTTACTGTGTTCAGAGTGAATGTGTGTGTTCCTGCAGAACATTCCTCTAATCTGTTAACACTGAGTTTGTGTTTTTCTTTACTATCTTCATCATTATTTCCATTTTAATATAGGGAGGTAAACTGTCCTTTGTCCAATTGTTTATTTAAACTGTGCTTTATAACTCTTTTACACATAATGTATAGCATAGAGATATATTCACCATACAGTATGTTTTCATAGCATTCAGTTAGCACATTTGTTTGAAGGACAGCATTGGGCAGGATGTGGAATAGCGTGTTTTGTCAATTAAAAAAAGAGGCTTTTTATCCGATTAATTGAAAAAATAATCGCCCAACTAATCAATTATCAAAATTAGGTCCTTCTATAAAAAAAAAACAAAAAAACAATACGATTTTCCTTTTGATTTTATCATTTATATGTAAAGTCCAATCACTTGGAAGGTTAATTGCTCACCTCTCTGCAACAACCATAGAACAAATGAACGAGTTTTGTGCCAAATTTCGTTCAAACCCCTAACCT
Organism: Sinocyclocheilus anshuiensis; assembly: GCF_001515605.1. Lineage (NCBI taxonomy): Eukaryota > Metazoa > Chordata > Actinopteri > Cypriniformes > Cyprinidae > Sinocyclocheilus > Sinocyclocheilus anshuiensis. Next base: position 1,179,085 of record NW_015539930.1, read on the forward strand.
ACATAAAAGTGACAGTATGGTGATGCTTGACTTGGCAAAAACCACTAATGATATAAATATATTGGAGTATTGCTCATGCGCATAAAGTCTTTGCTATCTGTCTACCAAGTTTTGGATCCATTCAGTGTTTGCCCGACCATGTGGAAAACAAACAATCCTTCAGCCACATTTTGTGTGCTAATGGCCATTACAGTCAGCGATAAATGGTTCAAGACACAAGTTATCTAGTCATCTTGTCCGCCAGCCTTGTTTACAGAGATGGCAGCCTTTGAACCGTGCATGAATAGAATAATTGCTGAAGTGCATCTCTGGTTGAGAGGGCATTGGCAGAATGATACAGATACACTAGTTGTAAGTGTCGGATGGGGGATGCACACTAGTCTGAAGTGCTGGTAAACAAACATAAAACAAACACAAGTCCAGTGTCTCACTCCCTCAGCTGCACCCTGGCCCCACCCTTGAGTAAATATACAAGGACCTCTTTTATTCCAGAACAAATGTCAGCCACTCAGTAGTACAGTTAGGAGCAACAAAGGGAATCAAAGCTGATGTGTATGAATGGCAGTGAGGTTCTGGCAAGGTTGGCAGGCTGCTGGAGCGTGTGGCCGCAGTCCGAAACAGATGGCAGATGAGGAGAAGGTGGAACAGACACCAGACCGGCCAAACACCCCCTGTTGTTGGAGGGTCCAGTTTGGTTTGGTCACAGGAGGTGGCAACTCTTCAGAGCGGGCAGTGGCCAGAGTCATTTCGTGTTATGGAGCACAGAGCTTGGGCTTGCGGCAAACCGAGCAGATGCTTGGCAGGGTCCACAAAGTTAATGAGGGGCATGCGCTGGCCTCACATCATGTCAGGGAACTTTCAAACAAAAACAACATCAGAGAAGTTTAAAGGTGCTCAATTAGTTGGAACTAAGGTCCTTCTGTCCGTTGAATGGCTTCCCAGATTGGACCCTAATTGGACCTCATAATATTGGGGAAAAACAACTAGCAGGTTGATCATGATACATTGGATGGGAATTGGGTTTTATATGCTATAACATTTTAATAAGTTCTGTAGACAAGTAGAAGCTAAAATAGCTGTTTTAAAGAAGTAACACTATTGTTATATGATCAGTGTCAAAGGGAAGGAAAAATGAATAGCAAGAAAAATGAAAAGAAAAATGAATAGCAAAGACAAATAGCAATTGTAATATTATTAAAATTTTGGGGTAAATTGTCTTTTATGGTTTGTCAACTAGGATGTTATGCATATGTTGGATGTTATGTTAGCATAGATCAGGGTATCCTAAACATCAGCCAAACCCCTATGATGTAAAAAATTTACTTTAACGTATTTCAATAATTTAACGACACAATCACGTTCACAGTTTCCTGCCACACGAGATGCAAGTAATCAGATAAAATATATAATCTTTTTTTTAAACTAAATGTTTTTATTTTAAAAAATGTGTCTATAATGTGATCATATAATGTGTCTGCCAATTTTATCGGCCGATATGAGCCTGTCGCAGATATATCGGCATCGGCATATATGCCACAGATATGCCACCGATATGAACATAAAACGAAGATACAATGCTTGTAAATGGTGTAATTATGTAGTTTGTCCAGCAGAGCGTGCTCCATTGTTTGCTACTGGCGATCTTAATGCATTAAAGCTTAAGTGTATGGAATACCATTGAACATTTGAATGGACATATCTCTGTAACAGTGCGGCGGATCCACACCAAATTCGGGGGATCCCTTCAGCACAAGGAGCCCTCTCTAATGCTGAATTGAGTGTACGTCTTGAGGCCCCCTTTCGAATGAGACCACCCCCGTGTCGATAGCCCCCGGGGTCCGGGAGTTATGGCCGGTCAAAGTCGTAGTCGGCACCGACCGATCTGGTGTTCCCGAGGGGAGCCGTTTGAGAGGGCTCCTCGAGCTGAGGGGATCCCCCGAATTCGGTGGAGATTTGCTGCCGTGTTTGCAAGGTGCCAGCCAACCCTTTCACTTAAGTGTTCAGGCAGCAGCATGCAAGCGGTGTCTTCACGACTCAGAGTCAAGCGTTGTCTTAACGGTAAGTTGCTAACTAGTTTGTGTGGTGGTGGCTTGTCTGTTGAATGGTGATTTAGCGCTACGCTGTCAACTAGTTGGTGAGACGCAATGCTATTAAGCAGTGGTTCTTAATCCTGTTCCTCGTGACCCCCTCCTCTGCACATTTTGTATGTTTCTCTTATCACTTCAGAGGTTTGTTCTATTCGACCATATGTGCCCTGCGAAGTGGACATCACAGGATATTCTGCCATGATTCCAGTTCGAAGGGAACGTACATGTTACATCCAAAGGGCATTAAAGTGCGCGAGACATGAATTTAAATTGTATTTATTTACAGAGGTATATTATGTCACACTTCTCTAGTAAGTTTCGTCTGTGTGTGAAGACAGTGGCTAGCACAAATCTGCCTGAATGCTCCGAAGTGAAATAAACTTCAATGCAATAAAGTTGAATAGAATTGAACTGAAATACAGTTGAATAAACTTAAACTTTACTGTTCAGTGCACTGATGTCAGACTCATTTTGGATAAGTTTATTGTTAAATTGTTAAATACCCTGCCTGCATTACATATCTTTGTCACATCATTATAAGTGTTTCAACACACGAATGGGAAAGTGTCCAAACTTTTGACTGGTACTGTACTATAATATACACGGCCTTTGATCAGCCTTTTTTTACTCCCTAATATCAGTATCGGCATCGGCCCTCAAAAACCCATATCGGTTGGG
>NW_015539930.1:1182218-1188979 GCF_001515605.1 Sinocyclocheilus anshuiensis
ATATATATATGTACAACTTTTATATTATTTATTTTATCAATTATAATACTTGATATAGCAACTAACACTACAGCTTACAATATAAATATTTATACCATATTCTTTAAAATAACTTGAAATCCTCAAGGTTTTTTTGATTGAATTGGTGAAATACTTTAAACTTCTGTCCGCAAAAATTATAGAACATTGTACATTTTAATAAAGTTGACTTGCATTCCCAAATGCACGTTAAGCTCACAGCACTTGCAGTAAAACTATTTTAGTTTTATTTAGATGAATTGTGCAGCCCCATTTGTTTATTTTAATGTTACATTCAATTATTTATTAGCTTTTCATCAACTCATGAACCCCCTGCAGTCCCCCATGTTTGAGAAACCCTACCCTAGAGATTCTTAAATGCTTAACGTTTATCCCCAACAAACGATAAGTTTGCAAACCTGGCTGGACAGTGTTGGCCTGTACTCCTTTTGCCCCCGAGTGCTCTTTTGAGCTACCTGCCACAGAGAACAGATGCAGGGATCCGTGGCCCCGTCCCAACAACCATTACAATAGCATGTAGAGAGTTATGCAATATTTGCAAGTAAGATCACTGTAGAAAACATTTGACCTTTCAGAAACAATCGTGTCGAGCTCACAGGCCCAAGGCTCACCTCAAGAGAATGAATGCCGTGCAGCAAGTGCTGTCCTGGAAGCGAGCCTCCCGCATGGCGCTTCATAGGGATTTTGATTTATTCAGGACCTTGTACAGTACAGGTCAATGTGGCGGTACATGATGAGCTGGGCTTTTGTGCTAAGGACAGCTGTGTTAGCAAGGCTGCCTGCATTATGGCAGTTTTATTAATTCTTTTGTAAGAGATTGACTTGAATGTTCGACAGTTGTATAGAATGCCGCTTGAAGACATTCAAGTGTATGTTGAATATGTAATTCAATTTCAGTTTGAAAATGAGGGCAACATTTCATTATTCTCAACCTCGTCCATTCACAAAAACAAAGGCTTGTCTGATGGTGGGGCTAGTTTGAATAATTTTGACAGCTCCTTTTTATGGGCGTGTTGTCTCTGGGCTACCAAACAGATGACCATTGTTCACCAATATCTGTCCTGGCCTTCGTATTGTCCTCTGACATATGAGTGGCATGCGGCCCCCAATTGCAGACTCTATCCACACGTACAAACACACACTCACAAACGCAGCAAGGGTACAGCTGGCCAGAAAAGGCGCACTCCATGGGACCCCTCACTGTGGGGATCTCTTGACATCACGTGTGCGTGTGTGTGTGTGAGAGAGAGAGAGAGAGAGAGAGAGAGAGAGAGAGAGAGCGAGAGACTGTCCTTTTAGGGACATGCCACCTATGAGCCACCACAACCTGTTGATCGCAGCCACTGAGCTAGAAGTAATCTGCCATAGCACGGATCTGGAAATTAAAATGACAATTTGAATTGTGTTGGGGAAAGCGGGGAACTTTGCCCTCTGAATTATTCTCTCTGTCTCTCACAGTGTGTGGTTGAGGTTTATGAGAGTAAATTAATGTATACTGTAGTTCATAACAAGATTAAACCACCAGAATCTGGTCGGCGTAAGGCATTATATTAACATCTCTGGAGAGACCAGCACGGTTTGGCATCTGTGTGATTGCGAGTCAGTGGATAGGCTTTTTAACAAGCCGTCATGTAGTACTCTGAAATCTTTGTTGGGACACACATTCTTTTCAAATAATAAGGCAGAGATTTTTGTATATTTTATTGGAAGATGTTTTAAACAATTTAGCATTTTATTATTTTTTACTATTATTATTATTATTATTATTATTATTATTATTTGCAAGCATCATTTTTTTAATGCAGCTTCAATAACATGCCATCATGTAAAAAAATTAAATAAACAATTGTAAAATAGCTGCAATCAGCATTTAATCTAAAGAAAGAAAGAAAGTTGATGTATGCAGAATTCTTTTAGATTCATCTGTTAAACATATTTACATTTTGGTGCAATCTTCCTGCTTCTTCCTGCTTCCATTTCCTCACAAAATGCAAGCTTTGCATGATTTTCTTTGCCATCATTCATTACGTGCCGGATTCAAAAAGACTGCATTAATTCATCTCAATTATTGTTACAGTAGTTGCTAAAAGGACTTATTCAATATGAGGCAAATAATATAAATATTGCAATTAATTTCTTTACAGGTTAGATGATGGTATTGGTGAATCATGATGCCACAAAATATAAGAATCATTAAATAAATAAATACATAAACAAACAAACTACTCACAAGAGCCTGGGTGACATTGGGGAAGTCGTGGCCTAATGGTTAGAGAGTTGGACTCGTAACCCAAAGGTTGCGGGTTCGAGTCTTGTACCGGCAGGGATTGTAGGTGGGGGGAGTGAATGTACAGTGCTCTCTCCCACCTTCAATACCATGACTGAGGTGCCCTTGAGCAAGGCACTGAACCCCCAACTGCTCCCCGGGCGCTGCAGCAAAAATGGCTGCCCACTGCTCCGGGTGTGTGTGCACTTTGGATGGGTTAAATGCAGAGCACTAATTCTAAGTATGGGTCACCATACTTGACCACATGTCACGTCACTCACTTAACTCAATAGAAGGTGAAATATTTAAAGATGACCTTCAAAATGGAAGTTAACTTTAATATAATTTGATGATAATACATTTTTTATGGTCAGGTGATTTTGGGGTAGGTCATGATGTGTAATATCATAACTTTGATAAAGAGGAAACAAAATATTTGTATTTGTGATCACACTAACGATCACATTGGACTAATTTCAAGGAGGAAATGTGGCTGTTTTCATGACAACTGGCAGGTACAATTGTTTGTACAATTACCTCCAGCTTATGAATCTAAATGTTGATGTGTAAGTAAAGAGAGACAATGAGTTTAAAATATGAATGTCAAACAACTCTTAACAAGCTTAAACTCCTAAACTTTTAACAACTTCATAATTCTAACTATAAGTGCTTGCCATCTGTCCTTTAGTGCATCCTGAACAGTGAAATATTTTAAGACATGCTTGCTGAACAAATAAAGGCTGGGAAGGGGATACACTTTTTAAACAGTCAAAAGGATTTTCAGTAACGGCTGCAGGAAGTATGCAGACAGGAAAAAGTTAATTGGGTCATTCTACAAATGTGGTGATAAATTATTCTAACTCCAAATGTGTTAAAAAGTTAAATAATTTACATATTTTTTAATTCATAAAAACAATTTATTTGATTTATATGATATTATAATATGAATTGACAATATTATTTTTAACATCAATATTTTGTGATATTTTATAAACTTTCTGAGGCTGAAGGTTATAGAAAAAAACTGAACTGGAAAAAATAATTTGTGTCTTTCTTGGAGTTTATACATGGCGTTATGTGTTGTTATGTGATCAAAATATCAATTTTTTTCATGAAATTCTCTTCAAAATGTTTGCGAAATATCTAATAATATCTAATATGGAGATGAGCGATAGCATTTTTGTTTTTGTTATACTGATTCCTTATTTTAGGTTCGGTGTAACTCCAAATAAAACACCTCCATTAGAGAATGTAAGCAAATGAAAAATTAAATTTATTTTTAAAATCCTAAATTATTTAGTATGAACATGCGTATTATTAATAATAATAGTAATTAATATTTCTAATATTAATATTTAATTCATATTTATAATATTACTAATAATTTATTATTATTATTATTATTATTATATGTAAATGTCACCACAACTATGGAATGACTTACTGCTATTGTTAAAAAAGCCTTGTTAAAATTAAGCTCCAAAAGGAAAACTTTCATATTGGGCTTTGCATGTTTAATGTTTTCTTATAAGTCAAGAGAAATTCATCTGTACATCCGGACACATCGCTAATCTGAGCTGTCAAGGGACCATTTCTTTGTGTCTACATGGTGTGGGTGAGTTTAGGTCAGGACCTTTGACCTGCAGTGTTTCCTGCTCTGGGTCACTGGTCCTCAGGATGCTGTTCTTTCAGATGCTGGGACGGATTTCTCTCATTCACTCATGCACTGCTGCTTTTTCTCAGTGAGCCAGCAGGAGGTCAACCAAGATCACAGTTAACCTAGTCTTACTTATTCCATAGGGCACTGCATGAGATATGGAAACAAATTTGATTGTACGTTGTTGAGTCATAATAAGAGCCGCAGCCTAAAAATCAGCCCAACCCCGATCCCCCTTTTCACATCATATCCTATCCTCTCTAATATAAAAGTGCTTATAACAGCTAGTATATTACTGCCGCTTATATGTTTTCTAAGGAAAATTAAGAAATGCCTTTTAAACTTGCTGTATATATTCGACCATGTGATCTACAAGAATAATGTAATTAATTAGATCATAAATGATTATTGGTGAGGGTTCACCTCAGATGTTTTAACTTCCTCTCATGTGACACGTCCATAGCTGAATGGTAATTGACCAGTAGCAGGTGACGTGACCATATCTAATTCCATTCATTCTGTGGATTTATTCAGCCATGCAATATCATGTGCATGTCAAACATTAATTAAGCACACTTGAGGTATAGCTACTACATGAAACAAGCCATATGTTGCTTTAACTCTTATGTTCTGTTGAGAATTACTTTACCGTTTTTATATTTGTGGTCCTAGAGACCAAAATTATATAGTTATTGAAATAAATAATAAATATTTATTTTAAAAAAAAATTTTTTTTACTAAGTTCTTCTTATCTAATAAAATCAATATGAAATATTGAATGAAAGAAATTAACATTTGTAAAGTTACAATTTTTATGTAGGACATTTGAAGTACGCTATGAAAGAAATTTTTTAAATTAGAAAAAGGAGCATGAAGGTCCAACCTGATATTTCAGTGTTAACCCTATAAAACCCAACTGTATCATATTTGATACATACATTTCTAAGGCATCTAAATAATCAACATGATTAAAACTTGTTTGCTAAAAGAAAAAAAATGTTATACACCATCTAATACATGCCTTCTGTCATCTGATTGATAGTTAAAGGCCTTTTAGTATAATTCAAAAAATGTCCACCTTCAGTATGTACACACACACACACACACACACATAAACACACATATATATATTTTAATGTGACACAGTATTGGGAGATATAGAGTGACAACTAATATGTATATGCATTTTATGTAAGTACTGTTGTTATGATGATCTACAGATTTAATTACAAGCTTTAAAGGATTAGTTCACTTCCAGAATAAAAAATGTCCTGATAATTTACTCACCCCCATGTCACCCAAGATGTTCATGTCTTTCTTTCTTCAGGTTTTTGAGGAAAACATTCCAGGATTTTTCTCCATATAATGGACTTCAATAGTGGCCAATGGGCTGAAGGTCCAAATTGCAGCTTCAATGCAGCTTCAGTGGGCTCCACACGATCCCAGCCGAGGAACAGAGGTCTTATCTAGCGAAACACTCGTTCATTTTCTGAAAAAAACTTAACTTCTTTGCGACTGAAGACAGAAAGACATGAACATCTTGGATGACATGGAGGTGAGTAAATGATCAGGACATTTTTATTCTGGAAAGTGAACTAATCCTTTAAGAATTTCATTTTATGTTTGTGCCATATAAATATTAGCAATTTTACCAAATTACATATTTGTGCTCAGTTTGGGCCTCTGAAAAAAATTGTATTTTTTTTTTCCTCCTTGAGTATGAGCTCCATATTCTCAATGCATCATACTATACCAGCCTTAAAAGCCTAATGTATCAAATATAATGCTCAGAAAAAAACAAATTTGCAAAGTTTTTTTCTAGATTTTTTTTTTTTGTCAAATGGTTCAATAAACTGTTCAATTAAAAAAAAAAGTGATTTTTCTGACTATTATTTCATATATCATGCTTTACAAGGTGAAGTATATTTTTCTACCTTTTCTAAAGGCCTTGTGGTCTTTTAGAGTGAGGATTAAGCCTCTTGTAACAGAAGGCCTGCAACTTCACTGCCTTTTGCTGGCTTACACATCGACGCTTTTTCTTTTTTTGACACCAACGGACAGCTGATGCAGTTTGGATGATAAGGTGTATATCACACAGTTGCATTGTGAAGCTTGAAGTTCTCCTCCTACGCCTTTCATCTGGGATCATGGGGCTTGACTCGGGTATCTCTGGCCCATCCCAGGCTGAGAAGAAGGGGTGGTCCATGATTATCAGGTTCTACACATGAACAGCTGGCCATGTGGACCACTTAACTCTGAACATGAGAGGGGTGGGATCTCGCCACCCTCTCAATTAGTCTCCTTTCATTTCCCTGATACTTTTATGATTGGTCAGTGGGAAGAACATAATGTAGAAATTGGTAGGTATTACATAAAACAATACAACAGGAATCAAACAAATGGAGAAGAGCTCAGAGGATTCCCACAGATGGCCATCACATATTTTTTTTCTGTCTGTCTTTTAATAGGGTTTGACCTCTAGTTATACAACAACCTTTATCTTGGGAGGTTAACCCACCTCTTATTATATGTAGATGTGAGTTTTGGATCTTTTGCCGTTTGTTCACCATTGTGTTACGCATATGCTGCTTAAAAAAGGGTCAGTTAGCGATCACTGCCGTAAAAGCCTATGGAATCTGCTAATGCTGAGGTATTCACAAAGCATTGCTTTTCACCCCCAAGAGACCTTAAGTAAACAGCAGCTGACAGAAAGCTTTTCTCTCCAAAACAAAGCTTGACTTTGCCCATTTGTCACTCAGGTTCTTCTCTGGTTATTAGGAGGTTAATGTTCAAACTCAG
>NW_015539930.1:1189769-1191726 GCF_001515605.1 Sinocyclocheilus anshuiensis
AGAAATTAATCTGTACATCCGGACACATCGCTAATCTGAGCTGTCAAGGGACCATTTCTTTGTCTACATGGTGTGGGTGAGTTTAGGTCAGGACCTTTGACCTGCAGTGTTTCCTGCTCTGGGTCACTGGTCCTCAGGATGCTGTTCTTTCAGATGCTGGGACGGATTTCTCTCATTCACTCATGCACTGCTGCTTTTTCTCAGTGAGCCAGCAGGAGGTCAACCAAGATCACAGTTAACCTAGTCTTACTTATTCCATAGGGCACTGCATGAGATATGGAAACAAATTTGATTGTACGTTGTTGAGTCATAATAAGAGCCGCAGCCTAAAAATCAGCCCAACCCCGATCCCCCTTTTCACATCATATCCTATCCTCTCTAATATAAAAGTGCTTATAACAGCTAGTATATTACTGCCGCTTATATGTTTTCTAAGGAAAATTAAGAAATGCCTTTTAAACTTGCTGTATATATTCGACCATGTGATCTACAAGAATAATGTAATTAATTAGATCATAAATGATTATTGGTGAGGGTTCACCTCAGATGTTTTAACTTCCTCTCATGTGACACGTCCATAGCTGAATGGTAATTGACCAGTAGCAGGTGACGTGACCATATCTAATTCCATTCATTCTGTGGATTTATTCAGCCATGCAATATCATGTGCATGTCAAACATTAATTAAGCACACTTGAGGTATAGCTACTACATGAAACAAGCCATATGTTGCTTTAACTCTTATGTTCTGTTGAGAATTACTTTACCGTTTTTATATTTGTGGTCCTAGAGACCAAAATTATATAGTTATTGAAATAAATAATAAATATTTATTTTAAAAAAAAATTTTTTTTACTAAGTTCTTCTTATCTAATAAAATCAATATGAAATATTGAATGAAAGAAATTAACATTTGTAAAGTTACAATTTTTATGTAGGACATTTGAAGTACGCTATGAAAGAAATTTTTTAAATTAGAAAAAGGAGCATGAAGGTCCAACCTGATATTTCAGTGTTAACCCTATAAAACCCAACTGTATCATATTTGATACATACATTTCTAAGGCATCTAAATAATCAACATGATTAAAACTTGTTTGCTAAAAGAAAAAAAATGTTATACACAATCTAATACATGCCTTCTGTCATCTGATTGATAGTTAAAGGCCTTTTAGTATAATTCAAAAAATGTCCACCTTCAGTATGTACACACACACACACACACACACACACATAAACACACATATATATATTTTAATGTGACACAGTATTGGGAGATATAGAGTGACAACTAATATGTATATGCATTTTATGTAAGTACTGTTGTTATGATGATCTACAGATTTAATTACAAGCTTTAAAGGATTAGTTCACTTCCAGAATAAAAAATGTCCTGATAATTTACTCACCCCCATGTCACCCAAGATGTTCATGTCTTTCTTTCTTCAGGTTTTTGAGGAAAACATTCCAGGATTTTTCTCCATATAATGGACTTCAATAGTGGCCAATGGGCTGAAGGTCCAAATTGCAGCTTCAATGCAGCTTCAGTGGGCTCCACACGATCCCAGCCGAGGAACAGAGGTCTTATCTAGCGAAACACTCGTTCATTTTCTGAAAAAAACTTAACTTCTTTGCGACTGAAGACAGAAAGACATGAACATCTTGGATGACATGGAGGTGAGTAAATGATCAGGACATTTTTATTCTGGAAAGTGAACTAATCCTTTAAGAATTTCATTTTATGTTTGTGCCATATAAATATTAGCAATTTTACCAAATTACATATTTGTGCTCAGTTTGGGCCTCTGAAAAAAATTGTATTTTTTTTTTCCTCCTTGAGTATGAGCTCCATATTCTCAATGCATCATACTATACCAGCCTTAAAAGCCTAATGTATCAAATATAATGCTCAGAAAAAAACAAATTTGCAAAGTTTTTTTCTAGATTTTTTTTTTTT
>NW_015539930.1:1192320-1198335 GCF_001515605.1 Sinocyclocheilus anshuiensis
AGTGGCCAATGGGCTGAAGGTCCAAATTGCAGCTTCAATGCAGCTTCAGTGGGCTCCACACGATCCCAGCCGAGGAACAGAGGTCTTATCTAGCGAAACACTCGTTCATTTTCTGAAAAAAACTTAACTTCTTTGCGACTGAAGACAGAAAGACATGAACATCTTGGATGACATGGAGGTGAGTAAATGATCAGGACATTTTTATTCTGGAAAGTGAACTAATCCTTTAAGAATTTCATTTTATGTTTGTGCCATATAAATATTAGCAATTTTACCAAATTACATATTTGTGCTCAGTTTGGGCCTCTGAAAAAAATTGTATTTTTTTTTTCCTCCTTGAGTATGAGCTCCATATTCTCAATGCATCATACTATACCAGCCTTAAAAGCCTAATGTATCAAATATAATGCTCAGAAAAAAACAAATTTGCAAAGTTTTTTTCTAGATTTTTTTTTTTTGTCAAATGGTTCAATAAACTGTTCAATTAAAAAAAAAAGTGATTTTTCTGACTATGATTTCATATATCATGCTTTACAAGGTGAAGTATATTTTTCTACCTTTTCTAAAGGCCTTGTGGTCTTTTAGAGTGAGGATTAAGCCTCTTGTAACAGAAGGCCTGCAACTTCACTGCCTTTTGCTGGCTTACACATCGACGCTTTTTCTTTTTTTGACACCAACGGACAGCTGATGCAGTTTGGATGATAAGGTGTATATCACACAGTTGCATTGTGAAGCTTGAAGTTCTCCTCCTACGCCTTTCATCTGGGATCATGGGGCTTGACTCGGGTATCTCTGGCCCATCCCAGGCTGAGAAGAAGGGGTGGTCCATGATTATCAGGTTCTACACATGAACAGCTGGCCATGTGGACCACTTAACTCTGAACATGAGAGGGGTGGGATCTCGCCACCCTCTCAATTAGTCTCCTTTCATTTCCCTGTTACTTTTATGATTGGTCAGTGGGAAGAACATAATGTAGAAATTGGTAGGTATTACATAAAACAATACAACAGGAATCAAACAAATGGAGAAGAGCTCAGAGGATTCCCACAGATGGCCATCACATATTTTTTTTCTGTCTGTCTTTTAATAGGGTTTGACCTCTAGTTATACAACAACCTTTATCTTGGGAGGTTAACCCACCTCTTATTATATGTAGATGTGAGTTTTGGATCTTTTGCCGTTTGTTCACCATTGTGTTACGCATATGCTGCTTAAAAAAGGGTCAGTTAGCGATCACTGCCGTAAAAGCCTATGGAATCTGCTAATGCTGAGGTATTCACAAAGCATTGCTTTTCACCCCCAAGAGACCTTAAGTAAACAGCAGCTGACAGAAAGCTTTTCTCTCCAAAACAAAGCTTGACTTTGCCCATTTGTCACTCAGGTTCTTCTCTGGTTATTAGGAGGTTAATGTTCAAACTCAGAAAAAATAAAGCAAAACAAGGTTACTTACTGCCGTATCTATAAAATGTGATCAAAAGAGTTCATTACATGTACATTAACCCTCAGCCTGAGCGAGCCTGGTGTGAAACGGTGGGATGCAGGCTCAGTTGAAGCCAATGTGTCCCATGTGAGGAGTTGCAAAGCCACGAAAGCTGTAGGTCTTTCAATCATTCACTACAGGAATGTCTTTCTTACAGCCGCTGTGTGGTTGTCAGAGCTTCACAGTTCTGTGTATTTCTCACCTGGCCAGTGAATTCGGGACGTGCTCGATGTTAAACATGCTGATTGATACACAGCCAAAGCGCACGCAGAAGGCTGCCTCTCAGTATACGATCACAAATTCAGTTCTTTTTAGCAGCTTAATGCTCTTAAACTGTCAAATACACACAAGGTTATGTCAAAATGCCCATCATGGTGAGTATTTATGTAAACAGTCAGTTATGTCTGGTCTGAAGTGAAAGTAAACAGTAAACCTGCGGATATCTGTTCTGTTCTGTTAATGTTAAAGAATACAAGCTAAGACAACACCCACTGATCTAGACTGAATAACTTTAGCAGCTTCTATAAGAATCAATTTATGGTCATACCTCCCAATACTGGTTTGACACATTTTCATCAACTAAAATTGATATGACTGAATATCGACTAAATTCTAAGGACATTTTTTCCTCAAAAGACAACTGGTTCTAGAATTAATAGTTAGAATTATATTGTTTTTTTTATTTTATTTTTGTATGTTTTATATTTTTTAATAATTTAATGTTAGTATTTAGTATAAATCTAAAATTTATGTTGCTTTTTACTGCAGGACACAGGGCAAGAGGACGTCCACACCAAGGGGATGAAGATGGGCATCTTAACTGTCATTGGAAGATGATGTTGCCCCCATCCACTCAAACCCAAAGGTAACTAGCTGAAGTACTAGAGAAGCAGATTGTGCTGGAAGATGTACATGATTTTACCACTGCTGTCTTCTTTGGCTTAATTTAGCACCCAAAAATGAAAATTCTGTCATCATTTACTCACTCTCATGTCGATTCAAACCCATAAGACATTTGTTCATCTTCAGAACACAAATGTGACCCTGGACCACAAAACCAGTCATAAGGGTCAATGTTTCCGACATTGAGATTTATACATCATCTGAAAGCTGAATAAATAAGCTTTCCATTGATACATGGTGTGTTAGGATATGACAATATTTGGCCGAGATACAACTATTTGAAAATCTGGAATCTGAGGGTGCAAAAAAATCGAAATATTGAGAAAATCGCCTTTAAAGTTGTCCAAATGAAGTTCTTAGCAATGCATATTACTAATCAAAAATTAAGATTTTATATATTTACAGTAGGAAATGTACAAAATATCTTCATGGAACATGATCTTTACTTAATATCCTAATGATTTTTGGCATTAAAAAAAAATCTATAATTTTGACCCATACAATGTATTTTTGGCTATTGCTACAAATATACCCCAACGACTTAAGACTGGTTTTGTGGTCCAGGGTCACAAATTAAGATATTTTTAATGAAACCTAAGAGATTTCTGTCCATCCACTAAAAGACTATTCACCTAAAACTGCTTCAAAACATTCATAAAGAGATTGTATAATAAATCCACATGCATTGAAAGGTTTCATCAAAGTCTTCTGAAGAGATATGATCACATTATATGACGGACAGATTTAGTTTAGGCTTTCACATATAAACATTGATCAGAGAACATACATTGAGCACTTCAAATATGGTAAACGGAAGCTCAAGCATGAGAACTAATGAGGTTTATTTTCTCGCAAGTTACTCAGTACATTTGAGCTTCTGCAAGGACCAGTGAGGTTCATTCTTGCATGTCAAGCAAGTATGATTGAGCTTCTGTTTATGTTCGCTGATCAATGTTTATGTGTGAATTAAAGCACACTCTAAAAAAGATGGTTATTTAAAGGTTCGTTACATATAGTACATGTAGCATGTTCTTTTCAGAACTGAGTTTAGGGTTTATTCCCACCTTGTTGTTTTTCAAATCTGTAAATGTCAAAGCACCTCATTACTGATTTTCTGGAGCTCAAGCATCCTGCTACACAGACTGTCAACACACTCTCAACAGGTAAATTTCTTTCTTAAAATGTCTATAAATTATAACTTTCAAATTGTAACTGGTTTCCTACCAATCATGTCTTTTTCTCTTTTTAGTTTAACAGAACATGTAAGTGTGACCAGCTCTCTTCAGTTAAAGATGCTTCTCTCCTCTTCAAAACTAAGTAAGTATCATAGACAATGAGTTTTTGATCCATTGTTCAATTTTTCTTAAAATTATTACTTGGGTTTATGCATAAACATAAAAGCTACATTAAAACTATCTCATAACTTTAAATCACTTTTTCTTTTTATTATTGTTAAGGGCTCACATACTGCCCATTTTTGCTTTTGGCCTTCATAAACAATTGTTTTTACATAAACAATTGAACACACTGTATCTCTAAATGCAGTTGTGTATTTCAGATGCATCACATCCACAACATTATAGAGGATCCTGAAGATGCAGCATCTCACTGGGACTTGGTCTTCATTACATCTATTTACTTCTTTATATATTTATTCATGTTCAGTGGCAACTGTCATTTATTAATGTATTCAGCCAGTAACTGTTAGAGCACTGTAATTTTTGCTACAATTTCACATCAATACAAAATAAAATTACCTAATTGAATATACATGCAGTTTTGTGTGTGTGTGTTTTTTATGTCCGTAAAACCCTAATAGATATTATAAGACCAGGAAGATAGAGGAGTAAAAAACAATATTAATAGATACTATATATAAATTATAATAACAATACTAATATTAATAATATACATATACTAATAATAATGAGAATAAACTATTATCAAATCAAATAAACTATTATCTAAACCCTAAATCGTGCAGCCCAGAAGACTTGGATTAAACTGCTTGATTCAAATGGCTTTATAATACTCTTTATGCTCTCTTTATGAACGTTTTGAAATGTCAAAGTTTTGGTTGAACAGACTTTCAATAGTGGGACAGAAATCTCTCAGATTTCATTTAAATATCTTAATTTGTGTTCTAAATATGAACAAAAGTCTTTCTTAAGGGTTTAGAACGACATGAGAGTGAGTAAATGGTGACAGAATTTTCATTTTTGGTTGAATTTTTCCTTTAAGTGTTGTGTTAATAGTTAAAATAGTTTACTTATGGATCTAGCACATTTGTTGCATTATGGATGTGCCAAAAGTAATAGATGGAGCAAGATAGCAAGATAAAAGTATAAAGTGAGAGTAAAGTTTAGTTTCTTTTAAATTATATGCAATGTTTGTTGTGACTTTTGATTTAAGACTTTGCTTATTGCTGCAGAATTTGAATAGTTTTATTGTTACATTTTTCCTGGTACTTGAAAAATTATTTAAGAGCATTTTTGTTGTAAATGTTGTTGCATGTCAATTATAATAAATGTAGACAAGAGTTTTTTATTTTTATTTTTTATCCTAGTTGAGTGGAGTAAAACTGCATACCAAATTGTGTTTCTTTTGAATGTGCCATTTTGCAGAATGCCAATAAATACTTTCTGTAATGATGACAAAATCTTGTTTGTGTTGTATTTACAGTATGGTTTGTACTCCGTGCATTTGTATTCTTAAATGATGTGAGGAGCATGCAAGAATATGGCTGAGAAGCAAAGTGATGCATTTAAATTGGAAAAAAGTAGTTGATTCAACTTAAAATATTAATGCAATGAGCTGCAAAGCTTTTTTGAGTTTACTGAACTTCAGGAATACACAAGTTGTGCCGACTCATTTTTTAAAGTTTGACTGATAGTTCACTCAACTTAAACCAGTAATTTTAATGAACTTTCATATACTGTATGTTTTGGCATGTATGTGTATGTTTTTTTTTAAGTTACAGTACCTTGCAAAAGTATTCATTCATTTTTTTCACATTTTGTTATGTTGCTGCCTTATGTTAAAATGCTTTAAATTACTTTTTCACCCCCACATCAATCTACACTCCATACACCGTAATGACAAAGTAAAAAACAGGTTTTTAACATCTTTGCAAATTTGTTAAAAATAAAAAAAACTTAAATGATTCCATTGCATAAGTATTCATACCCTTATCTGGGACAGTTGAAATTTAGCTCAGGAGCATTCATATCGCTTGTAGTCCTCAAAAACAGGACTGCATCAAGCCACACATCTGGGGAAGAGTTCAGAAAAAAATTCTGCTACATTGAAGGTTTGCAGAAGCATGTATTCTCCATTACTCGTAGTGGAAGAAGTTTGAAACAACCAGGACTCTTCCTAGAGCTGGCCTCCTGGCCAAATTGAGCAATCGATGGAGAAGGGTTTTGGTTTGACTGGTGGGTGACCAAGAACCTGATGGCCACTCTAGTTGAGTTCTATGATCATATGTGGAGATAGGAGAAGCCTACAGAAGGACAAACATCTCTGCAACACTCCACCGATCTGGTCTTTATGACTGTGTGGCCAAACTCAATCCTTTCCTCAGTGAAGACACATGAAAACACACTTGGAATTTGCAAAAAAAAAAAAAGCA
>NW_015539930.1:1198549-1210024 GCF_001515605.1 Sinocyclocheilus anshuiensis
AAAAAAAAGCACCTAAAGAACCCTCAGATTGTGAGAAACAAGATTCTCTGGTCTGATGAACCGCAATTCCAAGCATCGTGTTTGAAGGAAACCAGGCACTGTTCATCACCTGCAGAGTAGCATCCCAAAAGTGTGCTGGTAGCAGCCTCATGCTGAGGGGCTGTTTTTCAGTGGCAGGGACTGAGGGACTCGTCAAGAGTAGAAGAAAAGCTCAGTGCACCGAAATATTGAGATAGCCTTAATGAAAACCCAGTCCAGAGCATTCAGAACCTCAGACTGGGCAGATGGTTCACCTTCCAACAGGACAATGACCCTAAGCACACAGCAAGAGTGGCTTATAGACAACTATGAGAATGTCCTTGAGTGGCCCACTTGAACCCAATTAAACATATGACATTTATTCTATGTTTATTGTATTTTAAGTGAATATTTTAAAGCATTAAATATTCATTCATTCACAATACATCATTCCCAAACTTCCATTTGTGTGTTTTCATAGTCTTGATGACTTGGGTGTATCCAAATGTTTGACTGGTCATGTAGTTGTGGAGTAAATGTGTGCAGCTTTATTTCCTAGGAATCGTGTTTGGAAACATTCTTGAGGCCGTCAGCTGATGGAACTATAATTCCGATTCCCCCCCACCCTTCTGCTTTCATGGTATGATTATACATCAAGGAAAGAAACCTCATGTGATCACTTTACATCAGTCTCTTTTGCCCACCTTCCTGTCTTTGATCATAACCCACAACTCAGGGGTGATGAATGGAGTGTTTTTCCTTCCAGGTTTGCTGACTCGCAGCTCCCCTTCAGAATGCTGTCAGTCAGAACCGCTGTGTCAGCCTGACGGTCATTCCCCTGTGATCGATACGGCCTGACCGCACAGCCTCTGATGCATTACCGCAAGAGTCTTTGTAGCCCTTCCAGGTGTAATGTAGACATTTACAAACAGAAAGAATAGGAACGCTGCTTTCAGTTCACACTTGTTTGAGTAAATGATTCAAAATACTTAATTGAATCACCAGCTTTTTAAATAGTTCGACCTTTTTAAGTTTCAGTGTCTCAGAGCATTGTTTTTCAGGGAATGTGTTCCATTGTTAATCTTCCTGTGTGGTCTATAAAGGAAAGTGTCAATGAGTCACTCTATTAAAGCATGATTGAATTACATCTACATTTTGATTCATTTCAACATCTAAAGTTACCCAGTAAGCCCTTTTCTCTTTGAATCAACATCCTCAAAGGTTATCCTTGTTTTTGTTTTATATTTATGTTTGTATATATATATATAGTCAATACATATGAGTGTAATTAATCAGTTTATTTTTATTTTGGCTGTGGAATTATTGTATGATCATGTTACAGTGTAGCATATTGATGATTAATATTCAAGCTGCATGCTGATGGTCAGTTTTTCTTTTAATATGCTCTCTGGGGAGCTACTTTAATTCTCTGAGAGCTGCTTTAATGCTACCCGTTTAACTACCATTTGACCTAAAATTGGCCCAATTTTACCTATTTAACTTGTCAGAAGTTAAATTAACATTCCAAACACACTTTTTTTCTTTCTTTTTTTGATCCACCAGCATTTATGTCTGTCTTCAAAGAATAAAAAAATGCTGCTTATAATATGAGTATGGTTTTGTGTGAAATATATATTTAGTAGATAGTCATCTATCTTAAATCCAGAGGGGATTTACAACAGTTTTAAATTTAAAAAGCAAAAATTACAAAAAAGGATAGACAAGGAAGCCACAGGACAGATGCATTTCTGACTGTAGTTCTCTTTTTAAATGCTTCATGTTCCAGCATCCATTTATCACTGTCGATCCATTTGTCAGGTTTTTGGTCTGGGTCTTTTATTGGCAAACTGAGGCAGGAAGTTATGACATATTTGTTTTATGAGGCACAAATTCAAAAAGTTCTTTTTTTTCTTTCTTCCATGTGAACCTGAATGGAGAGCAAAATTCAGCAGCATTAGTAAATAGTGAGATTTGCCTAGTAACTGCTGCACAAACAAAGAAAGATATCCACTTAAACTATCCACAACTCTGTCTTCAGCACCAGAATTTTGCAACATCCAGCACCTTATATTTTTAGTTTCATTATTGCAGATTTACCTCTTTTCCCACCGAATGATCAACCTGTGCTGATGATATCTGAGCCACACCTGTGATCATTAACTAACCTTTATAAAAGTCTTTGAAGATATTTATATTATACGGAAGCTGAAGCTGAAGTGTAAATGACTGACTGAGCTGCTGTGTAAATGTCATAGATTGACGAGTCATGAGTTGAGCATGTGCTATAAGCTTGATTGGTTCAGATTTCAGCATGCCAGTGCATTTTTTGTAGATCTGTGGGAGTGTGTTCTGTTAGCGGACAGTAGGAGTAAATGTTAAATACAACTAAACATATAATCATGCATAGTGTAGCAAATAAAATATGCTTATCAACTTTTAAAAGGTCGGAGAAAATTCTTCCATTTCTTTTGTTTTTGACAATCAAAGGGCAAATGTTCAGTCAAACTTTATGGTATTTTGGTACACAATCCTCTGTCACTGGATATGGCTAATATTTGGCCAAGTGTTTGTTCCACGTGTTAATAATACACACTTCTGTTGTTGTTAGTGCATACCTAAAATGGTTAATTTTCATATTCAGCCTGTTTTTTAAATCATTCTGCATATTGTTGAGTCTGTGCAGTTGGTAATAATTGGTAATATTATACATTTTTAATGTTTATTGTTAAGTATTTGTGTTTTTATTATTATTATAAACAGTTTTGTACTTTCTTAACATATTTGGGTCGAGAAGTTGTGAACCAGCGGTTTAGAATATATAGAACATACTGAAATGTTTCAAAGAAAATATAGATATACAGTATATGTTGCACAGATGATTTTAAATTGTAAAATGAAAAGACATCTTTATTCACACCAAACCGACATTTAGATGAAAATCATTTTACATTCTGATAAGAAAGGCGACTCATATTGATATCACCACTGTAGTGATAAGAAGATAAGATTATGTAATTTGTCCTACTTTGTCGATGTTGTCTTAAAACAGTATGTAAAATACTACAGATTTTTTGATTTTCTGAACAAAATGTTAGTGGTGTCGCATTGTCAGGGTGGTTGTCAGGTCTAAGCTATTGCTAAGGTGTTGTGGATGGTTTTAGCGTCACACTAAACACTATACTAAACTATAGTTTTGCATAACCATCCTCTCACCACTAATTGAATTGGGTCAGTTTCTATTTTCTATGAGAGACACTGAGCCTCTTTACACTAGCAGCTAATCTGCACGGGCCTTGACTTTAAACAGAACTGTGCTGTCCTCTGATTACATTCATCTTAAGCCTAGCATCATTGATTATTTGCTAGACGAATGATCATTTAGTGCTGCTAATTTGTCAATGCTGTATTGTTCTGTTCAGATACCGGCCTCTGCCTGCTTGTCAAGCTAATGAGGAAAACGTGATTAGTCCAGAGCCCACCTCTGATGGTTTGTTTCCTGGCTTGTCACTTTGAGGGAAACCTTCCACTTTGGGCCACTGGGTCACCTGACTCCTGGACTCGCTCGTGTTGCAATGTGTGTTGTGTTATATGGTTGTTTTCTTTTCAACTGAATTCAGCTGCCCTTAGCTCAGGCCTGATAGGGACTAGCCTTTCATCCTCCCACAAAGCGATAGAGCGCCGATGGCCTTTGTTCTCTGAGATCCTTCCCGGACTGAGGCACAAGTTACTTGGCAAAACGTCTCCTCCCACAGATCCTGTAATACCCAAGTGACCGAAGAGACTCATTTACTTGTAATTATCAAATGGAAAGTGAATAATATCAGTGCAGATCATCTCACTCCAGGTGGAATTATGAACTCCTATTTAAGTGCATAGATTAGGTGAACTTGAATGGACATGCATTGTTTTTTGATGGATATACGTGTACATATTTTTTGTTTTATTTTAGGTGTTCTCCTGTTGAACAGTTAATGGCTCTTCAACTAGTGAAAATTGAGTCCAATGATGATTTTGATTATCAGAAAATGTCTGCAGGTGTCAAATGATAATTGGATGATTGTGAAGGTGTTGTGTCTGAATAGTAGTTCCTCTAAACGTTTGGTAGCATGGGGTTTACCCGCAGGAGCCAGTGGGGGGTAGCAGAGAAGATCAAGGGTAACCCTGGACATATTGGAGGTCAACTATTTAACACCCAATCTTGCCAAGCAACCGCTCCTGGAATGTTCTCACGGGGTGCGCAGGGGAAGTCAGGAGCCCCCCACAATTGGCCAAGAGTTAATATTGGCCTTCCGGGCCAAAGGTTAAATTTGGAGAGGTCAGGCAGGAGTGCAGGAATGAGCTGGTTTGTTGAGACAGTGCCTCAGTTTTTATAAACTGCTCATCAGAAGTGCTGGCTGAAGGGGGCCAGTTTGAAGAGTAATGTTCTCCTGACTTCAGAACACCCATTGAGAAACAGCTGGCTGTGGAGTTGGGTTACCTCCGTCATACTGTAAAATAGACAAGCCAGCGCTGTCAAGCATATGCAGACAGATGTTCATGCCATAAACACACTCATTTGTTAGTCCTAGATAGGAAGAGCCTTGAACATTTATTAATTGTGGCCCTGACAAAGATCTTACATTCATTCATTCATTCTGTCTGTCTGTCTGTCTGTCTGTCTGTCTGTCAGTCAGTCATTAGTCAGTCATTTGATTCAACAACATTCATTCACTCATGTACTCAGTCAATGTTCATTCATTCATTCATTAAACAACATTCATTCATGTACTCACTCAAGTCAATGAATGTCTGTTCATTCATTCAGTATGGACTTTGTGCATTCATTCACTCATGGATTAATTAAATTACATTCAGCCATTAATTAATTTACTTAACTCTTTCATTAGATGTCTGGAACATCTGGATTTGACCATTCATTCAGTCATCTATTGATTAAACACAACTCCATTCATTCATTCATTGAATGTCTGTTTGTTCATTCATTCATTCATTCATTAATTGATTCGTCCATTGATTTAACTACATTCCTTCACTCACTGAATGTTCGTTCATTCATTCATTCATTCAGTTTATCTGGACTGTTTGCATTCATTCAGTCATCCATTGATTAAAATGCATTCATTAATTTCCTCACCCACTCGCCCATTAGTTGTCTGTTCATTCAATCATTCATTAATTTACTCACTCACTCACCGAATGTCTGTTCATTTATTCAAACATTTAATTATTTCATTCAGTTCACCTGAACTGTTTATCCATTCATTTAATCAATTGCTCTCTTATCCATTAAATTGCATTAGTTTATTTATTCTCTCACTCATTGCCTGATTGTTTATTCATTGATTCATTTATTAATTGAATGCCTGTTAATTCCTTCAGTCACTCACTCATGATGCATTGCCTGACCATTCATTCATTCATTCATTCATTATTAGCTCTTAATTTTAATGGTTGCCCATGTGATCTTCACTGAACAGGCTAATAGCCTTGTCCCTATACAGCAGGATCCTGATCCCTCCCTCTGCCCTTGGCTCATGTTTCCCTAAGAGGCAGGAATGCATGAATGGAGGCCTCTTCATATCAGCAGCTCACTCCTTCATTCACAAATGTTTATACCATCAGTCACCTGACCTATACTGTTCAAATAGGGGTGGATGCCAACATAGCGGAACTTAAACATTCAGTGTCATTATTAATGTTTACCTATGGTTCATTTCCCACTGAGTGTACCTGATTAACAAAAAGAACAATGTAAACAGCTCATCATTTCCTCCTGCACACTCCTGAGGAGGTCTAGGAGGAAACTGAGGTGCAGTTCAAGTGACATAGGGCAACATGTCACAGTCACAGCTTTGAATGAAGGCAGTGCATATATCTATTTTACAAAAGCCAAGTGATCTACTGTTGTTCATCCTTGAAAGAATATCCATATGAACTTCAATCATATAATGATAGCACTGTGTGGAGCTATTTCAAAAGCATGTCGCTTTATTATGAACAAAGCCAGTTTTCTGTGTCTTCTAGGAGGAATGTTTTACTTTGGGGTGTGTTCACACAGAGCCATTTAATTGAGTATGTGCAAGTCTGTCTTGAGAGAAAAGAAAATCCCTGTCATATTTACATAACGCATTAAAGATGAAGGGGTCTCTCATCACCTTCTCTTGTGTTCTTTTGCAAGTTGAATGATGATATGCATGGTTGACCTAGCTACAAGTGAACGGAAGGACAGAACCAGTGGCTTTGTCCATCTCAAAGATGCCTCTTTGACAAATGACTCAGGTTCTTGGTCATGCAAACAAGGGCCTGATCCCAGGTTGGCCCAGGGACCTTCGTCGTGACAGATTGCACCTGGTTTTAGGGGTAAGGTATACCCTGTTCATTGGTGGCTGTTTATAATTGCATACAGCTGCTTTTTCCACTGTTGTGTGTCCAGAGGCCCACAGGGTGCTGGCCTGAGGTAAGTCATAACAATCGTGGCAAACAAGTCACCCCACCCTATTTGGTCTCATACATCTTCCCAAGGTCATGCAGAGTTTTCAACTGTCCCATTGCTCTAAGGAAAAGCTCACCGCTAACAGCTGACTCTGACGGTTCGTACTGCACCTCGCTAGATGAGTTGATCCTGGATGGAACCTGTGTGGAGTCGCAAAAACGAAAACTGAATTTCGTTACTTGCCATACAGACATTCATATTTCAGCTTTGAAACACTAGCCTCCTCTGTCTCAAAGAGAAGAACGCTATAAATCTGACCACACTGACTAAATGAACCTTACCATGTGTTCATCATAAGCATACAACACAAAAAACAATCCAGTGAATTCCCTTCCACTCTCCTAGACCCACAAGTGGTTGTTGGGGCTCGGGCTTAAACAGCACCCACTATCTTTCTTGAATTCGGGGAGCAAAAGACAATGGCCTCCAAGTCTTGAGCCTGGGACCTGTCACTTTAAATCATCTCTGATGTAGATTGGATGTGACGTCTTGGAAACCATGATAATGAAGAAAGCTTCAGACACTGCTATCAATACTGCAATTCTCACAGCACTCTGTCCACCTCGCACCGAACGCGGACCCCTTCAGCGGAGGACATAACATCAGGACATCATTAGTGCAATATATATAATTTTTTTAATAGCACCATTAAGGTTAAACAGCATCGTACGTTGCAGCAGCATCTCTACATTATCATGCAGAATTATTTCAGAGATGTAAACTTATATAAACTGACACTGACTTTTTATTGACTGTTTTATCTCGAGACCTTGAATTTTATCGTTTGATAATGAAAGTGGAATTGTCTATATTGTTTTCAGAAAGAAAGCAATAAAACATGGTAATAACTTGACTGAGCTCTGCGAAAGACAGCCAGGTCAGCTCTGCATAACTTCAAAGTTTTCAAGACTTTCTTAGTATTCTTTCACCTACACTTTATTTCTGCCCGTTACATGACAATCTTAATGGACAACTTGCTCAAATGTCCTTTGATAATTAAAAAAAAAAAAGATCTACTTAACCACTTTTGAGTCATAAAGATTGCTTGGGAAAGTGGAGTTTGCTCATTGTGAAGTTAATTGTGCTTCTCCAAATGCCAGGTATGAACTGAGTGTAGTTCCCCACAGGGTCCTCTAGGTGGTGCTTGTAATACAGTTGCTTCTATGGAACTTTGAGCAGATGGCTGTGTTAGAAGTACTATAAGACAGGACACACATTGCAGTACACTCAGAGACATCTTGGAGGGATGAAATTGGGTGCATTTAGGTGAAGTACGACAATTCAATAGAGTGAACTGCAAATGTTGATATCAAAGGTAACATGACAGTTCCTGACGTGTAATGGCATGTTAGACATGTGACAGTCCTAATGTGGACTTTTTATTTTCCAAGAGTCGGGAACTATTCACTTTATGTCCATCAAGCACATGTTTAATTTGTACTTTCCCCAAAGAGAAAAGGAGAGAGAAGCACTCAAATCCGTGACCTCAAACAGATGCTTGATGTATAGTCTCCACAATAATAATGTGTAGTGCAATAAGGCTGCACTCCAGCAATCTCAATGAGATCATCAGTCAGTGTTCCTCAAACAGACTACGGAATTTAGTTTTCATGAACTCCAAGCTTTAGCCAAACCCAGCTTGCTGCGCTTCATATAAATAGACTTTCTTCCCCATCTCTACCTTAAGAAGCTCAAAATCCGATGGCATTCCAAGCACTGATCTTTCATCAGACAGGAATATCTGCCAAGGAACCCAAGGAACCATGTGTTTACCTCAGCGCTGAGTTTGTCTTATTGTCTTATTGACTGCTTTATACACACACATCCCAGCCCAGCTGTTGTTCAGTAAAGGGGAATCTCCTTATGCAGTTTTCTCATCAATTTTGTTTACTTTATGCTCAAATGCGCCTTTCTCTGAAAGGCCACGGTGTCTGCTATCAGTATTGCAATTCTCACAGCACTCAGTCCATCTCGCACCGAACACGGACCCCCTCAGCGAAGGACATAACATCAGGACATCATTAGTGCAATGTCATTGAGGACCGTGAACACACCCTCTGAAAAAAATGGGTGGGTGATAATTTTTGCTTATCAGGGAATGGCAGAGCTGAACCCCTTTTTCATGGTTCTCAGGAATGGGTTTTCTTGTAACATCACATGACACATAAGTCTTGGATAATAATTAGACTATGTATAATAGTCATTTCTCATTGATGGACTGTTTTGATTTGAAAGCTGGTATCAGTTTTACATACTGTACATACATACATACATACATACATATATATGAACTCCAAGCTTTAGCCAAACCCAGCTTGCTGCGCTTCATATAAATAGACTTTCTTCCCCATCTCTACCTTAAGAAGCTCAAAATCCGATGGCATTCCAAGCACTGATCTTTCATCAGACAGGAATATCTGCCAAGGAACCCAAGGAACCATGTGTTTACCTCAGCGCTGAGTTTGTCTTATTGTCTTATTGACTGCTTTATACACACACATCCCAGCCCAGCTGTTGTTCAGTAAAGGGGAATCTCCTTATGCAGTTTTCTCATCAATTTTGTTTACTTTATGCTCAAATGCGCCTTTCTCTGAAAGGCCACGGTGTGTGGGTACGCTTGTCTACATGTGCGTACGTCTACCCATCTTTCTGTGTGTGTACATGTGTATGTGTGCATGGGGGTGGTGGGGTTTGACAGCATTCCTTGCTTGATGCATGTCTGTCTCCATATACCCCTCCCTCGTGTAGCCTGCTTCCCCCGCCTGGTTGTTGCTCCAGGTTCTCATGGGACGGTAATCTACAACAAAGGCTTCCCAGCCCACACACTAGGCAGGGTAATGCTCCCAAGTAAGCTCTCCTCTGAGCAATGTGCTCTTAGCACAGCACATTAGCACATGCTTTTTCAAGAATAGTGCACTTAGCTACCTACCTCAGCTAATACATGCACATGTGTACAGTTTGTTATTTTGGTAAAAAAGCACCTGGCTAAATCTATCATGTAGAATGAATGAAAGTTGTCAGAAAGCGTAAGCTCCTGGCTAAGTCTATTACGAAATATAAAGGGGAGTTAGCAGTTAGCACAAGCACCTGGCTAAATATGTTATGTAGGATAAACATAAGCTACCCACTAGCGCATGGCTATGCTACATTTTGTAGCTGTCCAACAAACTTTCCCTTTTTTCTGTCTGAGAAGTTGAGCACTCCGTGCCTGATTTTGTTTATCTTTTTCCCCCTTTACATCCCCCTTTGGTCTTCCTCCCGGCTGGAAGTTTTTGTTGATGTGAGGAGATATAGTGTTTCTCCACTTTCCACCACAGTGCACAGCAGCAATTCTTTAAGACCATCAGTTTTCACTCAACAGAACGATTATAGCCAAATCTGTCTGTTTTCAAGTGTGTGCCTGCACAAAGTGCAGAAGCGTATGTCTTTGTTATCATTCCCCCACAAAGATTGTTCTGTTTTTTTAAGCCTCCGCCCATATGAGCCCTATAGATCGCCACCTCTTATGACAGTCCCACAAGTCTTTTTTCCCGATTTCTTGAGGATGGGAGGTAATGTGTTGCATAAGATGGCTAGCCAGTGTTGAGGGAAAAGGCTCCTGTTCTGGTTGAGGCTGAGCGGAGAGGTCAGATCCTGTTAAGACTATTTGAACCCCCACACTGCTGTCAGAATCCCACATGCATGCTATTCCTTGTGCTTCACTTAGTTCATTTCTATGAAACGTTCAAATTTGATGTTTTTTGCAGTGCTTTTCCTCTGAAAAAAAGAAAATGAATGGAAAAATGAATGAATATGCTCACCCACACATCATTCTAAACCACTGATTTTCTTTCTTCCATGGAAAACAAAAGGAGAATGTTTATAGAATGTCCAAGCGGCTCTTTTCCATACAATAAAAATGGATGCTGATTCACACTTCCAAAGAAAATAAAAACACACTATAAAAGTTTGAGCATATTTCAACACGACTCTTGTATAATTGTAGCACAAGATTTTGAAAGTTTTTGACAACTGTTACCATCAAGTGAATGTTGTTTTGTCAAAATTTTGAATGACTATTATCGAAACATCTGTCCCCTAATGTAATACATTGCATTGTTTTATTCATCCTATTAGATGCGCTTTAAAACGCTGTCAGTGCTACAATGATCGGTCATGTTCTGAATATCTTAAACAAATGGGTGACAATGGAAGTGCTGAGTTTGACTGCTTGCACAGCTTTTGCTTTTTCAGTTCCTGATTCTTTTAAGTGGTTGCACAATAGTTTCAATGAAGAACAAATGGCACATGTGAACAGACCCTACAGCATTTTGTGAATGGGGCTGGGGATGCGAAACTGTAGGAACTGCTGGAGAAGTTGATTGGCTGCTCTTGCACACACAAGTAGCCTTTGATTGGATGACTGAAGAAGTATCTGACCTTGGCCAAAGAAAGGTTGAACTGTTGCTGTGAGTGTTTATGTGTGTTGTCAGTCTTCCGGACTCACGCTCAAACCATCATGGGAAATGCTTATTTTGTACCTTCACCCACCAGGCTCAGAGGTTTTAAAAAGAGACCACTGTGCATTTTCACTGCGACAGATTCTGTACATTGAAAAAATTAGAAAGAGGAAGTTAGTTTGTATGCTTCCTCTGTCTGACCACATGCATGAGAAGGGTTAATTCACAAACACACTTCCATGCAATGCTCAGACCATTTGCTTTCATACCATCATGATTTGTCTGCCTACAGTGAAGGAAAAAATGCTGCATGCTGTGATACAATGTTTGTATGCGTCTGACCACATGCATGAGAAGGGTTAATTCACAAACACACTTCCATGCAATGCTCAGACCTCAGACCATCATACCATCATGATTTGTCTGCCTACAGTGAAGGAAAAAATGCTGCATGCTGTGATACAATAACAGCCAAAAAAAAAAAAAGATTATATATATATATATACAGTGGGTACGGAAAGTATT
>NW_015539930.1:1210733-1218270 GCF_001515605.1 Sinocyclocheilus anshuiensis
ATTTGAGTCCAGCTGTGTTTGATTATACTGATTGGACTTGATTAGGAAAGCCACACACCTGTCTATGTAAGACCTTACAGCTCACAGTGCATTTCAGAGCAAATGAGAATCATGAGGTCAAAGTAACTGCCTGAAGAGCTCAGAGACAGACTTGTGGCAAGGCACAGATCTGGCCACGGTTACAAAAAAATTTCTGCTGCACTTCAGGTTCCTAAGAGCACAGTGGCCTCCGTAATCCTTAAATGGAAGACGTTTGGGACGCCCAGAACCCTTCCTAGAGCTGGCCGTCCGGCCAATCTGAGCTATCGGGGGAGAAGAGCCTTGGTGAGAGAGGTACAGAAGAACCCAAAGATCACTGTGGCTGAGTTCCAGAGATGCAGTCGGGAGATGGGAGCAAGTTGTAGAAAGTCAACCATCACTTCAGCCCTCCACCAGTCGGGGCTTTATTGCAGAGTGGCCCGACGGAAGCCTCTCTTCAGTGCAAGACACATGAAAGCCCGCTTGGAGTTTGCTAAAAAACACCTGAAGGTCTCCAAGATGGTGAGAAATAAGATTGTCTGGTCTGATGAGACCAAGATAGACCTTTTTGGCCTTAATTCTAAGCGGTATGTGTGGAGAAAACCAGGCACTGCTCATCACCTGTCCACTACAGTCCCAACAGTGAAGCATGGTGGTGGCAGCATCATGCTGTGTGGGTGTTTTTCAGCTGCAGGGACAGGATGACTGGTTGCAATCGAGGGAAAGATGAATGCGGCCAAGTACAGGGATATCCTGGACGAAAACCTTCTCCAGAGTGCTCAGGACCTCAGACTGGGCCGAAGGTTTACCTTCCAACAAGACAATGACCCTAAGCACACAGCTAAAATAACGAAGGAGTGGCTTCACAACAACTCTGTGACTGTTCTTGAATGGCCCAGCCAGAGCCCTGCCTTAAACCCAATTGAGCATCTCTGGAGAGGCCTAAAAATGGCTGTCCACCAACGTTTACCATCCAACCTGACAGAACTGGAGAGGATCTGCAAGGAGGAATGGCAGAGGATCCCCAAATCCAGGTGTGAAAAACTTGTTGCATCTTTCCCAAAAAGACTCATGGCTGTATTAGATCAAAAGGGTGCTTCTACTAAATACTGAGCAAAGGGTCAGAATACTTAGGACCATGTGATATTTCAGTTTTTCTTTTTTAATAAATCTGCAAAAATGTCAACGATTCTGTGTTTTTCTGTCAATATGGGGTGCTGTGTGTACATTAATGAGGAAAAAAAATTAACTTAAATGATTTTAGCAAATGGCTGCAATATAACAAAGAGTGAAAAATTGAAGGGGGTCTGAATACTTTCCGTACCCACTGTATATAATATCTTGACCAAGGACTGCAAACATATTCATTCACAATATATATATATATATATTGTGAATGAATATGTTTGCAGTCCTTGGTCAAGATATTTCTCCAATCTCTAAATCAAATCAGACATACAAACTGTATGATATGCTCTACATGACACATCTTTTCAACAGCCCTAGGTAGAATGTTAATTTTTTTTTTTTTTTTTTTGCATTTTATAAACCGAATATGGAGGGAAAATGTGGTAAAACATGTCAAAGAAAGTGGAGATTACTACACTCTGATTGGTAGCTGAAACCATAATCAATTTAGCTAAATATATTTAATAAACAAATGCAAGGTGTGTTTCAATTCTGTGGAAATCGTTCTGCGGTTGCTGATTCTGTGTGGACCTGCTCAATGAATTCACATTAACCTTGATTCAACTTTAAAAGCATCCAAGATAACATTTATTTACCACAGATTTTTGTTGTAACTGCTTTCTTTAGAATGGTTTGACAAGTTTACTTGTGCTACAAGTTTACCTTAAAGTGATAGTTCACCCAAAATTGAAAACTTTTTCAACATTCAACATTATCTTATTTTTCACCGTTAAGTTGTTCCAAACCTGTATGAGTTTCTTTCTTCTGTTGAACACAAACAATGATATTTTGAATAATGTTGGTAACAACTGACGGTAGCCATTGGCTTCCATAGTATGGAAAAATACTATGGAAGTCAATGGCTACCGTAAACTGTTTGGTTACCAACATTCTTCAAAATATCATCTTTTGTGAGAACTCATGCAAGTTTGAAATGACATGATGGTGAGTAAATGATGAAAGTATTTTCATTTTTTTGGGTGAACTCTGTAATACACAACTTCTCACTCACTGTATTCTTTGCAACTTACTCAGGTATTTGTAATTTGCATAATTTGACAAGAGTCTTAAAAATAAGTATAACTTGTATTCATGCAACATTACTTGACTGCACATTAAAATCAATAACTCTTGAATCACAGAATGTGTCATTTACTGGTCCTTCAAAAACAAGGATTTAAAAATGGATTTAATATTAATAACATTTAACGTTTTGGTTCCAAGTAATTGTATTACCTCAGTAGATTTGAGAGGTGGTTTCTGGGTGGTATTGTTTTGAAGTTTGATAAGACTGATCCAACAGGTCTGTCTTGACTGTGTGTGTTTAAAATCTTGCCGCTTTTTCTTAAGTAAGATTAGTGTGACAATGAAACACAAGCTCAGTTTCTCATATTAGTGTTTTGACAGTTACAGGGATGCGATAGGTTCACTCTTTCAGGAATGTCTAGCTTTCACCTTTCAACTATGAATTTGTGTTATGACTGAAGTTAAGATTGAAATGATGAAAGCTATGATGATTGTGTCAGAGATGGTCTATTGACCCTAAGTTGTTCTGCAGAGTGACTGTAATGTGTGCCCACAGGATTTCTGTGATAACCCTAATAAAAAGAGCATTGAGCATTCTTTCAGTTTTCAGCCCGTGGCCTCCTTTTGTAATTTGTTGCAGTGACTATTTCAAAATTGTATGCATTTTATACATTGCATACCCATAAATTTATATGACAGCTTCGCCGGGTTGCTTGAGATGATCTGATGATCATTACATTTTTCAAAAGGCTGAAAATCATAAATATGCATGCTTAAATTTGTTTAAAAAGGAAAATATGGAAACAGAAAATATATTTGTTCTGTACAGTGTAATTACACTGTAACAATGACACCTTAAAATAAATTGTAACCATGAATATTCTATTCTAGTTTAGTCTATATGTACTGCCAGTCATAAATGTAGAATTATTAAGATCTTTTCTATGTTTTTAAAGAAGTCTTTTTTGCTCACCAAGGCTGCATCTATTTAATCAAAAAGGGGGGGATGAAACCACAGAGCGTGCTTCCTAACCCTAAGAGCGAGCACTGGATCTAGAGGGTGAGGGTGCAGAAAGGGCCATGCAGGATGTGTTTTTTTAGCTTCCTGGTCGCTACGTCACCCTGCTCCGTGATGTCTCACCACTCTACTGGACTGATTTCACATGTGCTTCAGTACGCGGTCACGCAGATGCGTTCCCAAAGCGTTTCCGATGCAGCTCGAGTTCCTGAAGGGGAACAAAGATAACATGAAATCCTGGTAGTTTGTAATGCAAATCAATGAGATCTTTATAACAGCATGGCAGACTACTTACATAAAATGAACAGGAATATCAGATGTCACTCTATATCTCTCAACAATATGTCTTAGTAAGATGATTTAAATGCTTAAGCTGGGCTCACACTACAGGAGATTTAGGCCGATTTATCCTCGATTTTCCCCTACTGAGAATCGGAGAAAAAATCTTGTTGAGGACCTCAATCAGTTACGATGTTCGACGCGAATTATCTGGTAATGTGAGGCATTTATAGATCGAATCTTGCACTTCCCGATCTGCTCGAATACAAATCAGGACTGCCATAATTAATATCAAACTACTAAAAGGCCTTTTACTTGCTAAAAAAGGCATGTAGTAGATTGTACACAATAGGTTTTTCAGCAAAGTTTTGATCATGTTGATAATTTAGAGGCCTTAGAAATTGTTTATCAAATATGATACAGTAGGCTTTATATGGTTAAATGCATTTACACTATAATGACCATAATATATTTGATGTTTTTTTCTTTTCATAATCCATTATTGCTAAATTTGTCCGTTGTTTTGGGAGGAGGTCGAGCACTGAATTGTGAATGTACAGCTCTGATACAATGGGACATACAATGGGAAAAAATGATGCCTACATAATAGAGGCCCAGCTAAGACATGTTACTATCCTGTGTTTTTGCTCTGCTGACCTATATAAAGGCAAAGACCTTGCCTTTTCCTTCCTGCTGAAGCTTCTGAGCCTGAAAGAAAAGACATTTGCTTTGGTGTTTTTAAGATACTTGAGTTATGACACATCGTGCTTCTGCAAGCCAGGGACATGCTCTGCTGGGTACTTAAGGGTGTAGCTGTTTGTAGAGGGCTGATATGACGGCTGCAAATACAACAAAGACAAACTGATTTTCCCAAAGCATGCGCGAGACTTTCACTCAGACACATGCAGTGACATTTCCCATTGCCATAACATTGTCTCAGAGCTCCAAAAAGAAGAACAGAGCAGCAAGCAAAAAAAAAAAGAGAGGTGTGCGAGAAAAGGAGGAGGAGAAAGAGAGAGCAAAAAGGCCCTTGTCCAGACGGCAAGCACATGCTCGTGTAACAGGAGTCCTGAATTCCACAAGGCTTACTGATCTTTTACTTCCCATTAAGCAGGGTAGACTGAGTGTGTGTGTGTGAGAGAGAGAGAGAGAGATAGAGAGAGAGAGAGAGAGAGAGAGAGAGAGAGAGTGGGTGGGTTTAGTGAGGGTAAAGAGGGGGGCAGGCAAATCTGATCAAATATCAAGTGGGTGATTTCTACCTGCCTTCCCAAAGCCTTGGGAACATCTGATTGGATCTGATTTCCAGCAAAGACCCCTCTGATGTGGCGCGTCCTTGTGAAAAAGTATGACCTGGGTAAATGAGCTACTTTAGCTGGCCTCCGGGCCTTACCTCCAGGAATGTTGCTCTGCAGCTCACATCAACAATGTGTCCCCATTGTTATTGTTTGTTTGTGTCTTGTGCCCTAGCTTTTGTCACTGACCACTTCCCCTTGTTCTTCTTTAATAACAGCTGCTGTTGAGCTATGAAGTCATAGGCTCTCGATAAGAGCTAGTTCTAATAGTCTGCCTAATGAGGTTTGAGTTGTTGATAGCAAGCAATCTAAAGTGCAGAAGCCATGAGACTCCATAGATGCACTAAAAGAACAAAACTGATCCATTGATATAATACTTGTATGTTCATATATCAGCATTTTGATGATAGTCAGTGTCTCAATATTGATGTACTTGCTTTATAATTACATTACATTTTACATTACTTTTTTTTTTCAGTGACAGGAACCAATGTTTCAAAAAGATAGATGTTGTAACCAGATTCAAAAAAATTACTCCAAAAAGTAAAATTCATTATTATATTATATTATATTATTATATTATATGATGATAATGCCACAGATGTACTGTACATGTGCAGTTATGAATGATTATACAAACAAATTATTGAATCATATTTTTGAATGGATTCATTGAAATGGACAGTTTGAATTAATTAATGGAAATAAGCAGAACTGACGAGCTCTAATTACATTTTTGTTAGATTCCCCCCTCTCCCAAAACTACTCTAATCCCAAACTTAATGGCCAAATAAAAAGTACATTATAATCGTTCTGATGTTCAAAATGTTTCTTCATTTTACATTGCCAGTATGAATATCTGCTATATGAATATCTGATACATCACACAGCCCAAGATATAATCCTGATTACTCATATTTCAGTTACAGTAGTTCCTTCCATTTATCTCAGGTCCTAAAAAAAAAACGCGTTGCAGCATGGCTGTTGTGCCCTAGGATGGGATAGCTGTAGACAAACCTCCTTAGCTTGAAGGGATGTGTTTTACACAAATTTCAGTTTATTTGTGTTTATTTCTTATTATTTTCCTACTATGATGATGTTTGAACACAGCTCTAAATAGTGAATTGGTGAAAATCTATGAGTTGAGTGAACAGAAAGGATTTGGGTATGTTTGTGTGAGTTTAACAAATGCATTTGTCAAAAGATGAATTGGACAACAGGAAGAGAACCCTGACAACACTGTGTGATATCAGAGACATACTAGTCGTTACAGGTCACTGAAATCACTTGCACCTTTGAGTTATTGTTTTAGGGAAGCACATTCTTTCACTTTTGTGCTGAGCCCTTAATAAGGCTTTAATAAGTGTTATCATAGTATATTATGCAGGTATTATTTACTAAGATGCGAACAAAATGAAACGAAGCCAATTAGATTAATAACACTCCAGAATGCATTGCTCCTGTCTTATCTTGTTGCAGATTTTTGTCTGTTGTAGTCA
This sequence comes from Sinocyclocheilus anshuiensis, assembly GCF_001515605.1. Lineage (NCBI taxonomy): Eukaryota > Metazoa > Chordata > Actinopteri > Cypriniformes > Cyprinidae > Sinocyclocheilus > Sinocyclocheilus anshuiensis. The sequence goes on from NW_015539930.1 coordinate 1,217,054, forward strand.
ATGCATATAAAAAAATATGTTCCAGACATTGTGGGCATCAGTTGACTAGTTTTACTTCCGTCTGCAGGCCGCGTCTTCACCAGGTCCATGCTGTTAGTTTTGTGAAGGAGGAAGGGTTGAGGTTATAAGGGACAATAGGCACAAAGCCATTGACAAAAATAGCTAAATGTCATTACGACTCAGTAGGAAATCACATGAGGCCTAAGTGGGAACCAACGACAGACATGCTGACAAAATCAGCTTGGGGAGAGGGAGGTTTGCTGAGGGAAGAAAAAAAGGAGAAAAATTAAATCAGCCGCAACTGGTTTCTACCCATCCGGTCTTCCCTCACTCATAAAAAAATAGGTCATTTAGGGTAACCTTGTCTTATCTTATCTAGGATGTCTCCCTTTATATGCATTCGTTGTTGTTGTTGTTGGTTTTTTTTCTCAGAAAATGCAGTGGTGCTGGTATAATGCTAAAGAATGAGTTCAGATAGGGGTTATAAAACGGCATATTTCATTGCAATGACCACAGCTGGGAAGTCTGCATAAAGGTAACTTCCTGATAGATCCAAAGGTACACAAAACACTATTACAAAGTTTCTATATATGCAGTTTTTTGTATAAAGTAAGCTAATTAAAAATTGCCACAATTGATAATATAAGTAAATCTTTATCTTGTACTTAACAAATCTGATGCAATGGCAGAAATAACTTTAAGTAACTTGTAAATGAACAATATATTTAAATACTGAGCAAATTTCAAATAGCCTAATGGTGGATATCACATTATAATATAGTTAAGAGACTTGCATAATTATCAACAGATTTTATTCTTAGGGGTCATATGATGCGATTTCAAGTTTTCCTTTCTCTTTGGAGTGTTACAAGCTGTTCGTGAATAGATAAGATCCCTAAAGTTGCAAAGACTAAAGTCTCAAACCCAAAGAGATATTCTTTATAAAAGTTAAGACTGGTCCACGCCCTCCTAAAACGCCTCGTTTAAACACGCCCCAACATGTCTACGTCACGATGTGGGAAGATTTGCATAACACCGCCCAAATGTTCACGCAAAGAAAGAAGGCGTAACTTTATTGTTGCTGCCACTGCCACCGCCATGTCGTGGAGACGCTGTGTGTTTCGTCGTGAAAGCGAAACTACTTTGTTTGGCCTTCCAAAAGAGGACACGACCAGAAATCAGTGGTTAAGTTGTATTTACAACACTGTTCCAGAACA
>NW_015539930.1:1220162-1245601 GCF_001515605.1 Sinocyclocheilus anshuiensis
CCCCGCTCACTCAAGGTGCCGTGGTTTCGTTGTGAAAGCGAAACTACCTTGTTTGGCCTTCCACAAGAGGACACGATTAGAAATCAGTGGTTAAGTTGTATTTACAACACTGTTCCAGAACAGTTCAACCCAAATATTCAGATGTGTGCAGCACATTTTATGGACTGTTTCCTGATCCTGGAAGAGTAGACTACAATGCCGACTGTTCTGACACACAATCTGTAAGTAAGTTTTTTATATTTAAAGAATTTGCCACTGATGATTCAAACGCGAGTTTTGAGCAGTGTTGAGTAGCGCTTGTTGTTTGTCATTTCTCCGATCACAAATGCAGACATGGTTTTATGTTTATGCGGCACGATGCAATGCAACGTGTATAAAGACAGTATAAGTCATTATAATCCGTAATTATGTCCCCACTGGATGCAACAAATGCCTCGTTTATAATGGGTTTTAATGTTTTTGTCTCGACGCTCCGGCCGGGACAGGGCATCACAGTATGGTAAGGGACGTAACATTTCCGTCACACGCTTGTGGTATTCGGCCAATCACAACGCACTGGATAGCTGGCCAATCAGAGCACACCTCGCTTTTCAGACCGATGAGCTTTGTAAAAATCAACGCGTTTCAGAAAGGGGGGGCATAGAGGAGAAACAATAATGTACAGTATGTGGAAAATAGTGTGTTTTTTTAACCTTTAACCGCATAAACACATTTCATTACACCAAATACACAAAATAATGTTCTTTTTAGCAACATCACATGACCCCTTTAAGCATAAAAAAGTAATTTTAAGGATAAAATGTCACAAAACAAGACACAACACTAATAGTCTAAATCAGGGGTTCCTAAACTTTTTGTGAGCAGAACCCCTTAGATGTAAAATATGTATTTAAAGTGCTCTGTGATATTTTAAAGTAATATTTCAATAATTTAACAATGCATCAGTCATATTTATATATATAGGTCTATATATAGGTCTGCACAGCTTGAACAAAGAATTATATTTTTAATTTGTCATATATTATGATTGTTATTTGAACTGCAGTATGACATTTAATTTATTATGAATATTTATATCTCATATTGCTACTGCTGAGACATCCAGACACAAAGAACCAAGACTCTGCTAATGGAAGTAGTTACTTTTGAAAGGATAGTTCACCTCAAAATGACAGTTGTCATCATTTACTCACCCTCATGTTTTTCCAAACCGGTATGATTTTTCTTTTTCTTTTCTTTTTCTTAACACAAAAGAAGATAATTTGAAGAATGTAACCAAACATTTGCTTGTAGCTATTGACTTCCATTGTATTTTTTTTTTTCTGATTTTGTTACCAACATTCTTCAAAATATCACATGTTAATATTTTTAATTACACATTGTTTTTTTCTCCCTTACAGTTTGGGTGAGATAACAGTGAAAGAAACTCAGGAAAAACTCCTAAAAGAAAAGAAAGAGGATAAAAAATGATGAGCAGCGGCCTCAAAGACTGGATATCCGAGGTAATTTAAAACAAAAGACCTTGGGCAGACATCTCTGACAGTAAATCTTCCCAGCTATGAAGACGACAGCCCTGCTATGCGTTATGAACAACCCTGTAATTTAGCCCAGCCAGGCGCTAAGCTGAGAGACACAACCACTGTTTCACAGAGTAAAATCACAAGATGTGAAATATGCCACCTCCCACATTAAAGCTGGCAAGATTTTCTGGACTTTTCTTACAGGATACCATTTCACTTTCTTTCTACATGCATACAAAGCAGCTGTGCACAAAGGATGTATACTCGGTTTCAAAAAAGATAGACACCATACAGTGGATTGGAAGAGAATGCAGGCTTCTCAAGATGCGTTTTTACAATTTTTGTTCATCGATTCATATATTTCATATTTACATACATTCACAGACTGATGCAAGAGCTGGTCCTGTGTGAACGGGCCCTAACACATTTAAACCAACCCTGCAGAATTAATTTTGCCTCAGTGTGCTGGAAAGGCATCTAAAGACAGTCTGCCCTGGGCTGAATCTGCATGCTTTGTGCACTAAGGCAGACCTCATTTCCTTCATTTGTACAGGGAGGCAGTCATCCCTAAAGACAAATCAAAGAACACAGTGCTTCTCTAGGAAATATGTAACTGAGAGAGTAATGAGCAACGCCTAATATGCCAAAAATGAGTGTCCAGGCCATCCGTGCCTGTTTTCCCCAACAGCATTCACTCAAGCTGCTGAAGCCTGAATGTGTGAGGATTGTACATTCTTGTCATAAGAATAACCCTTGTGTGACCTGGTGCACTGGTCAGCCACTTTCACAGCAGAGCTTACCTCCCATCTAACGGCCACCCAAACTTTGCTACGTATGGGAGAAATATGCAAGCATGAAGAGATTCAGAAATGGCCCAATCTTACCCAGCCGCTTGGAGACTGAGAACTTTGTATTCAGAACAGATAAGAATATATTTAAGTTTTAAAATACTGGAACCAAATTAATTTCGACCCCGTACATCGGAGTCATTGTCATGATGATCAGCGAGTGTCTTAAATTCTGATGGTTGTGTACATGCACTGAAAAAAAATGGTGTAGAAACCATTTTCGCTTAGAACTTGCTAGTAAAATTATTTTGAAGTAAAGTGAAATTGTAATTTCTTGTAAAACGTACTCCAATAAGTTTAGGAACTACGAAAAGTAATTCTTTACAGTGTGAATCAACAATCTAAATTCAATCGATCATTGTTTCTTGTGATGTTTTCAAGAACTATGTGCAATTCAGTTTTGATTTGCTGTTGTTGTCCTGTTTAAACCTATAAAATACATCCTTATTGTAGTCCATTTTGCAGTTTTAGGCTGCATGCCTTGGCCAAAAAATGAAGGGGTCTGGCTATTGGCCAACACACTTTAAGCCTTGGCACCTCGTGATTTAAAGTTATGCAGGGGTTTGAGACTGAATAAAATGAGAATGTTGATTTAGAGTGTTTCTTTAATAAGACCCTTCAGAAAGGTTGTTCTTTCATGTCTTTGACCCATGAACCTGACTGTGATGGGGTGGCCTGAAATGAGCTAAATGCAAGGACGCTTTAGTGCTGCCAAATGAATGGAGGGGGAAAAAAAAAACCTAATTCAGCCTATTGGAGATGTCACCGCAAAGAACTGCAGTAAATGTAAAAGAAGTCCACATTCCTTTAATTGTGCACTGGTAAAAAAAAAAAAAAAAAAATCGTTTCACTTTATTTTGATGGTCCCGTTAACACATTCTGTTGACTATAAGTAACGTTGCACCTATATGTCTACTAACTCGCATTAGAGTATTAGTAGAGTATTAGTAGACTGGCAGGGTTAGGGTTAGAATAAGTTGACATGTACTTGCAAAGTTACTTATAATCAGTAGAATGTCTGTTGAGAGACCATGACAATAAAGAGTTAACAGATATTAAGCAAACGGTCTATTAATACTTGGATGAGAGTTAGTAGACATGTAGGTGCAACATTACTTATTGTCAACAGAATGTTCAAAAGGGACCATCAAAATAAAGTGTTACCTAAAAATAAAATAAATATTAACTATGAATTAGTTGCTTATTATTATTATTATTATTATATATTAGTTAACATTATAAGTGAATATGTGTTTCCTAATCTGAAGTGTTACCATAATAACAATAATAATAATAATAACAACAAAATCAGAATGCATTATGATAATGAGAACTCAAGGGCAAGTGTGCTTAATTTTCACAAAAATAATGTCAAATGCATTATTATCTGTCTTTCTGTGTTTTCTATCTTTCTTAAGAATAAATTAATGAATAATATTTTTTTATAATTTTTAAAATAATTGTAATAGGTTTTCGTTTGTTCCCTTAAATTTATTTTTTATTTTTTTTTCCTCAAACCTAGCGGTTAAAGAAACCTCTGGTTAAAGAAATATTATCGAACCTAAAAGAACTGAGCACATGTATACCTGTCTGCCAATTGTACTGGAAACCAGTCTCGTTAAAATTCCCATCTAACCACTATTTCCATTTTTATTTTATCATTTCATTTTTTTTTCTCCTGCATCATTCTTCCCCCCAGAACAGTAAATATTTGCTAAAGAATTCAATAAGGCAGCCATTCCTCCGCCTTCATCAGCTTTGATACCAGAAAGCTTGATGGAGAAAGTTGAGACAGTGAGAGTAGTCTGTTTATTCAAACTCTACAGCACTGCTCTCCGTCAATTGAATGGCACTTACAAGGAGAAATGCGTTCATGTATATACTGTACTCATTTGCTAGAGCTGTGTGAAAATAGCTGGCACTCTGCCGTCAATCAGTGCGTCCTGTTACTGTGCCGTGCCCCTTGAGATTTTTTAATAGAACCTTGTTAATGTGTGAAAAGTTGCTTTGTTTATAAATGCCCCCCGAATTCAGATGGAGTTACTCATTGGAAAATGGCCCTGGACAGGCTGTGATGGATGCTGTGTTTGCTTCAGCGCCTTTTAAAGGGGAACTCTCTTTTCAGAGCAATCTGTAAACTTTCCCTCATGCCAGCGCTTTAGTGAGGAAGGAGGGAACTCACTAGGTTACCTGTTGGCAGAGCAAACACATTCCTTCAGCTTTGATAAGCATGCATATGCTCTGCTGTCTTTCTAATCAGATATTTACACAGAAACATGATAGAGATCAATCTGTCTAAGCCTCTGACTAGAGAGAGGGACTTTCTGTGCTGTCATTTAACACACGGTATGGTTACACAACAACCATTAATATTCAAATATTATGCAAATTATTCAAATATATAAAAATTACATTCCACATGGCGGGCAACAGCATGTTTAAGAATGAGGGGAAAGTTCTAACTGTTTCTTCTCAGCTGAGGATATTTGTGGGTTGGGGAGTTAAACAGGCTGATCAGGTAGCTGTAAGCGGTGCTGTGAGAACCTGCCCGACAGAGCCATCTGCACTGACAACACAAGAATCAGCCAAACAGCTGCCTGGAAAGCTGATGTTAATGAAAGAGAATGTTAAAATTCTACAGTAAATGACTGTATAAACAACAACAACACTAATAATAATTATAAGCATTAACATTTTTAATCTATATTATGCAACAAAACAAAAAGTATAACTTTACACTTTTTTGTAGACATAAAAAAGGATTAATTGCATTTACAATTTGCAGTGCAATTCATATTTAACAGGACAATACATGTACCTTTGTCATATTGTTATTATTATATAATAGTATTGTCAAATGTATGTTTTATAAGTATGAATGAATTACCTTATAATTTTATAATCATATCATTTTATGTTGTTTATTGTGTAGAGTCATGTGTGTTAGCTTAATAGTGTTTTTACTTTGGGTGGCTACACTGTACATCCTCTACATTCAGTATGAGTATTGCCCACACTCATTTTATCCTTTTATGATACATACAGTTGTGAATTGTAAATATACTGTCAAAAATGACAATGTAATGATAATGATTTAACTGTAAATGTAAAGGTATATTTTGTGCATTTTAGCTAAGAAGAATAACATAAAATATAACTGCACATGGTGGAGCATGCAGGGTCTTCTGGTAACATATTTTTAATGTTTTCACTGCAAATAATATGAAGTGTAATCCTTATAAACCTAATTTTAACTATATGTTTAATGTAATGTAAAAGTCGATTTTTTATTTCTTATTAAATACATTTTTTTGTTATTAGTTTTTTTGTATTAGTTACTTTTTACTATAAATTATTAAGGTAATTTATACATAAAATAATTTATTAATTCAACTTACACAGATAACAACAGAGTTTTCATTTTTGGAAGAATTTTTTTGTTTGTTTGTTGATTAGTTCATTGCATTTATTCAGTCATTTAGTCATCCAATCATTAAATAGTTGTTATTTATTAACTGTCATACAAAGCACCAAACGCTATAGATTCAGTATGGAAGAAAATGTACAGTTGTACAGCTATCATATAACGGTGTGCACTCAAAACAGTGATCAAAGTCTCAAGAAGTTGTAACTGACGGTTCTCAACTTAACAAAAAGCACATGCGGTGTTAAAATATTATAAAACTGTATATTTGAGAAGGAGAACTACAGTTACAGTTATAGTTATCGTGGCTTAGGTCACATTAGATCGGTGGATCACTCCCTCAGGACAGCCACTGTCTGCCTCAGGCTTTGTTGTTTCACGTCTGCTTCCCACTCTTTGGGGAATTTCCTGATAATCACTGAAAAATAGAGTGTGCTATTTTCACTGGAGGAAGGGCGGAAAGGGGCTTATTTGTCAGGCTTTCACTGCATCCTGATGGGGATGTGGATGGTGACTGAGGCTGGGGGGAGATATACAGTATGTCTGAGAGCCAACACAGGAAATGCTCTAATTTTTGAGTCTAAGCAAAAACAGCTAATTTTGTTTCATTTTTGAGCTGTACAAGATAACCTGCAGGCCTCTGTCTAGGAGACTGACAGAATGAAAGAGATTGGAATAGAAAGATCACCCATTTAGTGCACACATGTAATTGGGAACGGCAGGCAAGATAAGTTTGTTTTAATCACAGCTAATTAGCTTTTACAACCAAGTGTCTATTTAGAGCTGTGGTAAGGTCAGTGGCTCTGTAGTGTCTTATTGCATGGAGAGGCCAGGAATGTGAATGAAGGGAAAATGGCATGCTGCTGGCCGCCATGCTTGGGTCACTATAACTCAAAGAGATGATGATCTACCACTGCCAACCACACTAGGCATAGCTTGACTATGACCCCACCCAGAGAGACTCATCATCACACAAACAGCGGCTTTGGATGATTTGACCCCAGTAGCCTTTATTTAGATACTTGCAAGTAAACTTGAATTAAACTGGGGTGAATCTCATGAAACCTCTCAAAAACATATGTGGGTCATATTTCACATCCAAAAAAAAAGGGAAATAATATGAAATATATTTTGCCCAGTGTAAGCCTGCTTCAAGAAATTGAGTATTTTGGATTATATTTATTATATATAATTAAATAATGTAGTATTTATGTATGCATGGGGTGGATGTACTTGTTGTACTGCCTTACGTCATACTGATTTCTACTGAAAAAACACTGTAATACAGTAATAAGATTAACTGATTTACCACTGAGAGTGATGGAAACATTTTGGAACATTAATATTAACCATGTTAGCGATTTATTCCTATAATGCAAATCTACACTGTAAAAAAAAAAAATGTACTGTATTAAAATGAAGGAATTTTCTGTATTTGTTTTACGGTTAATGGAAATGTCCTTAAATTAAAAATATGTATTTATTTATTTATGGACATTTCTATTAACCCCATTTTTTAAGAAATGTGATCCTTTTTTCTTTGTTTTGATTTTGGAGTGAGCTGTGATCTGAGCATGTTTTCATGAGACTGACCAACCCAGGAATATTTTATAGATTTTATTTATTTCATAGATCAGGCCTTAATTTATGCTCATTTTCTCATTATGTCTATGTCTATTAAAGACATTGTGATTTTTTTTTTGTCTTTTCTACACACACACATACGCTAACTATCTCTGTCCCTACGTTGGTCAATTACAGACACTGCCGTCTAAATATTTGGGGGAATAAAGATACACAGGTCTCCGAGAACCACCTCCATGTTCCTTCTCTCTTTAAACGCAATGGACGAAAAACCCCACACTGGTCCCGTTTCAGTTTTTGGTCTGGGACTCTTGATTGAGAATCAGCTGTTCTGATAGGGTCACAATGTTTGACATTAGAGTGACTTAACGTGGGATGGAATAACATGAAGCAACATGAAGAGCCTGTAGGAGTTCACATTCCATACAAAGCACAGGTAGATATTCATCCTTAAATGTGAATCATGCTTTATGTATATCCAGACAAATTTAAGAGTGCTGAACATCATAAATCAAAGACCCCCTCACTTACAATGATCTGTGTGGGAGATTAACCCACAGAGTTCTTCAAAGCAGATTGTTGCCTTTTTCCCTCCTGGGTGATCTTGGGATCATAATGGCTATGATTTCAGTGATGTATCATAATAAATGTCTGCTTGGGATTATGATCTTTAGTCTTTCACAGCATGATGTGGCCATTGATTTTGATATTGGGAGCCGTTAGTTCTTCCCAGATTGGTATGAAGTTTGGGTTTGAGGTTTTTCCTGCGGGAATAAACAGATCATACCAGTTAAAGGGGTCCAGCTGGTTTTTTAAGCATAGTAGCTGGTTTGTTGGTGGCCTACCAGCTCTAACCACTTTGACCAAGTTGGTCTTCCAGGCTAAATTCAGTCCCACTGATTAGCACTTGAGCTGATCAACCATCTAGACCAGCTAGTGGCAGTTGTGTTATAAAATCCTCAAGTCACATGACATGCAAGAACCAATAAGGTTTGATATTACTGCTGTGCATCCGTATTTGATTTGGCTCTATGGTTGCTTCTCAAATGGAAAGCTGCATCCTAGTAACGATGCATATCTCGGCTGCCACATCATCAAGTGTCATCAAAAGCTCAATTTGAAAGATCTGTGGAAAGCAGTTTTTGGTTGCATCCTTCATTCTGCATATTTTGAAGGATGGATCAAGTGTATCCTTTATGTCAGGGGTGTCAAACTCAAGTCCTGGAGGGCCGGAGCTCTGCAGAGTTTAGATTCAACCCTAATTAAACACACCTGATTCAACTAATCAAGTCCTTCAGGCTTATTTGAAAATTAACCATGTTAGCGATTTATTCCTATAATGCAAATCTACACTGTAAAAAAAAAAAATGTACTGTATTAAAATGAAGGAATTTTCTGTATTTGTTTTACGGTTAATGGAAATGTCCTTAAATTAAAAATATGTATTTATTTATTTATGGACATTTCTATTAACCCCATTTTTTAAGAAATGTGATCCTTTTTTCTTTGTTTTGATTTTGGAGTGAGCTGTGATCTGAGCATGTTTTCATGAGACTGACCAACCCAGGAATATTTTATAGATTTTATTTATTTCATAGATCAGGCCTTAATTTATGCTCATTTTCTCATTATGTCTATGTCTATTAAAGACATTGTGATTTTTTTTTTGTCTTTTCTACACACACACATACGCTAACTATCTCTGTCCCTACGTTGGTCAATTACAGACACTGCCGTCTAAATATTTGGGGGAATAAAGATACACAGGTCTCCGAGAACCACCTCCATGTTCCTTCTCTCTTTAAACGCAATGGACGAAAAACCCCACACTGGTCCCGTTTCAGTTTTTGGTCTGGGACTCTTGATTGAGAATCAGCTGTTCTGATAGGGTCACAATGTTTGACATTAGAGTGACTTAACGTGGGATGGAATAACATGAAGCAACATGAAGAGCCTGTAGGAGTTCACATTCCATACAAAGCACAGGTAGATATTCATCCTTAAATGTGAATCATGCTTTATGTATATCCAGACAAATTTAAGAGTGCTGAACATCATAAATCAAAGACCCCCTCACTTACAATGATCTGTGTGGGAGATTAACCCACAGAGTTCTTCAAAGCAGATTGTTGCCTTTTTCCCTCCTGGGTGATCTTGGGATCATAATGGCTATGATTTCAGTGATGTATCATAATAAATGTCTGCTTGGGATTATGATCTTTAGTCTTTCACAGCATGATGTGGCCATTGATTTTGATATTGGGAGCCGTTAGTTCTTCCCAGATTGGTATGAAGTTTGGGTTTGAGGTTTTTCCTGCGGGAATAAACAGATCATACCAGTTAAAGGGGTCCAGCTGGTTTTTTAAGCATAGTAGCTGGTTTGTTGGTGGCCTACCAGCTCTAACCACTTTGACCAAGTTGGTCTTCCAGGCTAAATTCAGTCCCACTGATTAGCACTTGAGCTGATCAACCATCTAGACCAGCTAGTGGCAGTTGTGTTATAAAATCCTCAAGTCACATGACATGCAAGAACCAATAAGGTTTGATATTACTGCTGTGCATCCGTATTTGATTTGGCTCTATGGTTGCTTCTCAAATGGAAAGCTGCATCCTAGTAACGATGCATATCTCGGCTGCCACATCATCAAGTGTCATCAAAAGCTCAATTTGAAAGATCTGTGGAAAGCAGTTTTTGGTTGCATCCTTCATTCTGCATATTTTGAAGGATGGATCAAGTGTATCCTTTATGTCAGGGGTGTCAAACTCAAGTCCTGGAGGGCCGGAGCTCTGCAGAGTTTAGATTCAACCCTAATTAAACACACCTGATTCAACTAATCAAGTCATTCAGGCTTATTTGAAAACTACGTGGTTTGTGTGTTGGAGCAGGGTTGAAGCAAAATAATGCAAGGTTTTGACACCCCTGCTTTATATCCTCCAGTCACCCACAATTTGTACACATTCCAATTTATGGCAAAGAAATAGCGGAACATGATTTGGCACTGGCCTCATCCAATTATATCATGTAATGCATATAACACCTGACAGGAACTTTTTAAAGGCAGGGTAGGTGATTTGGTTCAAAAACATTTTATGCTGGTTGAAAGTCTCTTCACATCCCGATAGCAATCACTAAGTTAAGTGGTTTAAATGTATTTATATGTATTTATATCATCTGTGGAATGCAAAGGACCATAAAATGTTCATCGAATCATATTCCTCGGTCCGAGGACTATGATAGGCTGTCTTACTTGCCTGTCAACATATGTGTATGCATACCTCTGCACACCCTGTTGGCACAGACATGATACGTCATCAGCGCTTTCCATCACGCTATTGCAGACCGAGCGAAAATGGAAGGCGATATTATTGTAATATTATATGCTTTGTACTGTAATGTTTTCTCACTGGTGAATGAGACCGGTGCTTTCAAAGCTAGCTTGCTATTGCTAGCCTCTCTGAAATCGCCTACCCTCATTCTAGTGTTTAATGCTGAAGAGGACTTCAGGCTAGAAGCTTCAGAAGAACTGGCCTAGGAAGGATGATTTCTTTTGGTTTGAGAGTGAATAAACACATATCGGTCTGGGGTGTGTTTCCCAAAAGCAACTATGGTTGCAAGTTCCATCATTACCAATAGAGTTCAATGGAATTTGTGACCATAATTAGCTAACAATGCTTTTAGGAAATACACCCGTTTAGTCTGATCACTTTAGAAAAACACTGTAGTATGGATTGCTTTTATCCTACCTTAATGTCCCTTTTGAAACTTCTGGTCCCCACTGACTTTCATTGCATGGGCAGAAAGAGCAGAAACATATTTCAAATATCTTCTTCTGTGTTCTGCTGAAGCAAGAAAATCATTGTTTGGAATGGCTTGAGGGTGAGTAAATGTTGACAAAGTTTTCATTTTTGGAAGAATAATTTTTTTTTGTTGAATGGCCAACCAGACGACTCAGAAACCATGTTGCCATCAGACATTTCTAGCAGGGAACAGAAGAGTACCTCTCAGTCATGTATGCCAGTTGATTTTTATACCACCCATGTAGCTGCCCAGGGCAGGAGGGTGCGACAGGAATGGCAGCATGCTTATTAGGGTTTGACTTTGCCCAGCCCATGGGGACAAAGACATCTACACAGATTTATCATCATGCATAATCTGATAACAGCACTATACTGCCGAACAACAGCCGCGACTGACCACAGACCTTGAAAATAGAGAATTAGAAACAGGACATGTTGTGCCATTAAGTTTTCCAGTAAGGCCACAAAGCTCCTGGAACCCATTCGGGTAATTAACTTTGAAGGTTTGTCCATGTTTCTTGAGACAGCAGAACTTCAAGAGTGAGCAAAGTAGAGTATGAACTTACTGAACTGCTTAATCACAGTGTGGTCAATGGCCTGCTATCCCCACCCCACTTTGGAACCTGCGACCCCTTTGATGGATGCCGGACAGGGTCCATAATTACACCTAATGTGGGGTAATAGTCCCAAGAGGAGGATTGTCTTGCTTCAGTCGGGCTGCCAAACAAGTGAGATGGGGAAAAGTGGATGGTGCACAGGGTGTGTGGTGGGTCCCACGTACCTGACCATCAAGGCAGCAATTAAGATGCTGATACACACATTAATGAGTCTGGCTCCCACCAGCAGAAAGAAAACAAAGGGAGTGGTAGGGAAAAAGCAGACAACCTCGTCTGTGTTTGCTCTCTTTTCTTAATTCTCTCTCTTCCATTCTGTCATTCATCAGCAGTGTAAGCTAAGGCAAGGATCACTGTTACAATTGTTAATAATCAGGGTTTGAACAAACCCCTAATATGGCAACTTTGAGGCATAACTTTCATTACAGTGATTGTGCTATGGATTTATATGATACCTCAAATCATGCCGCTTGTTGAGGCGAGGTGTGCTATTACATTTCTTTGTTGTGTGCTTAATATTTTTATGATAAAAGTGAATTGAAGGGGCTACACGAGGAGCCTCAAGGAGCTAGAATAAGTTACAATTACTTCAGTTTATGCAACATTGAACACCTCCGTCCCATGCTCAAAATGACAGATGGCAAAACTTTTTGTACTTTTTTTTGTGCTTTTGTAGCTTCACATTTAGACTACTGCAATGCCTTCCTCACTTTCCCACCAAATGGACACGTTTCACATTTCCAGGGTTCTCAAAAGCAGAAATAGTCATAGTTGGCTGTATTAAAATCAGCAGCGTTAATTTTTTTTATTTTATTTTTTTTGTAATTTAAAGGGGTCATATGATGCTATTTTAAAGATCATTATTTTGTGTATTTGGTGTAACAGACTATGTTGACATGCTTTAATGTTCAAAAAACACATTATTTTTCAAATACTGTACATTATTGTAGGTCCTCTATGCCCCGCCTCTCTCAAACACGTCGTTTTCAACAAAGCCCCCTCCTTTGACAAGCGCAGTCTGTTCTGATTGGCCAGCTGACCCAGTACATTGTGATTTGCCAAACACCACAAGCACGCGTCGGAAATGTAACGCACCTTACCATAATCGTGAGCTTCAAGCTTTCAAAGTAAATATCAAGACAGTTAATAATGTCGTTAGTTTTACCATCAGTTCAAGCCCGAAAGGGCAACAGAGTCGCGTGACAGACACAGTGATGATGCAGTACACAAGCCGCGGTTAAGACAGCTGACGTGCTATGATTTCTGACAGGCAGTTCACTCTCCTGTGATGTGACCCTGTTCCCCTCACACACACACACACGACGCGTTACTCTGCGCTGCGCAAAACTCCGCGTTTGAACAGTCAATAGCAAATATTTAAACTAGAAACAAAACATACTTACAATCGCTGATTCAGAAGCGCCAGATTGTCATAGCAAAGTCGGAATTTACCCTTTTTTTTTTAAATAGCCTTTGTGCACAGCCAGCCTCGTACTCTGCAGCAAGAGCTTGTAACACTCCAAAGAGAAAGGAAAACTTGAAATCGCATCATATGACCCCTTTCAGATTAAGGTAATATTGCTAGATTTACAATGTTAATAACTGTGGAAAAGCACCATCACAATCTATTGAAAAGGTTCTATAAAAAACATTGCAAGAGAACAATACGTACCATACTCAGCAGCAAGACTTCCCATTTCCACCAAATCCTTATTGCACATCCTTGTAAAATGAACTTTACTGGTTCCCTATTTTTTCCCATATTCAATTCAAAAATATTCCTCTTGACATACAAAACTTTGGTAACACTTTCTCACTATTAACTAGTAGCTTATTAGCATGCATATTACTAGCATACTGACTGTTTATTATTAGGCACATATTAATGGCTTATTCTTTAGGCCATATTCTAGATCCCTTAACCCTACCCAATACTCAACTCAACAACAACCTTACTATTAACTATAAGCAACAAAATAGGAATTTATTCAGGGAAAACTCTTAGTTAATAGTAAATATGTGTTCCCTAATCTAAAGTGTTACCAAATCGTTAATGGTCTTGCTCCTATCTATCAGTCAGAGTTACTTTACACACATTCCTGCTCATCCACGGGAGGCAGGTTGCTTCTGTGTTTTGCCCTCAAGTCCTCAATACATTAGCAACTGCATAGCAACACCTTTAAAATAAATCTGTAGCTTTATAGTTATTATATATAAGTGATTAGAGAATAACTCTAATAACGTTAGAAGAACACTGTAGCATGGAGGTGAAGTTTGCACGGATAAGCACCACTCACAATTTTTTTTAAGAGTGAGTAGACACTCATTTTTCCCAAACATGTAAAAATCTAGATCTTTCTGCATTCATATCACCAGCAAGTTCCACTGTTGCCCAATAATTTCTTTAATACTTATTACATGTTTTTACTGAAGATCTCTAAATGTCTTTGTCTTTTTCTTTTTACTTACTGTCCCTCATCCACTCCTGCCACCCATGCTGACAGCTGCCCACTTGGCAAGTGCCTTGGCATGTGATAACTAGTGTAAAGGTGGTAGAGGGCAGCAAGAGGGGGGTAAAGTTTTGTACTAGAGAAGGAATAGAGGGTATGCTGTGTCCAGCTGGCTGTTCCTAGCATTACAGGCTTGGCTTTGTGAAGTCTGACAGCTGCATTGAAACTGTGTGTGTGTGTGTGTGTGTACTTGTGTGGAATACATTTGTTTCATTAGTCAGTTTGTTACAATACAATTTGTATTAGTCTGTATTAGTCCAGTATAAACTGTAACAGTTTGCTAAACACCACTGTTGAACTGGCCCAAGTGTAAAATTCACATATTGATTAACCTCCCCATACAGCTGCTGGTGGGATAATTAAAGCCAAAATAATCCAAGTAAACACCCCACCCATCATCTAAATATGGGCATAAAGAAAGACATCAAAGAGGAAGCTTGTGACAGATTCTTTGATGTGTAAATCATTCATTTTTAAGACCTCAGTCTATCTTCATAGAGCAATCTGGTTATGATGGAAAAAGGAAATGTGTCATAAAGTTGAGGCAGTAAAGTCCTGAATGAAGATAATAAGCACAGTGGCATTTCAATGTGCTCTAGTGAATGAATGAGTTGAATGGACTTTCTTCAGAGCTTTCTGATTGGCTAGCTGTCTAAGCGGAGGTAACTGGATTGTTTGGATGTTGCAGCCATAAAGCTTGTTGTTATCTTAGTCAGTGAATGAGGGCAATTGAAAGACGATCAGTAACAACTAAGAATTCATTGAGCATATTTTTTGTCAAGTGTATCTTGTTTAGATTTCAGTCATTATCAATATGGTTTTGAACTTGCTAGCTCTTCAGTGCTATTATGGGCCTTTCTGTGCACATCTGTGTGCAAAAGCCTCATTTATTGTTTAGAGCCATTCAGCCCATAATTTAAAGTAAATATCTTTATATCTGAGCCCTGTGATGGACTGAATATTCAACCAGAGTGTTTCCCTGCCCACAGCCCGAAAATCTGGGATAGGCTCCAGCATCCCTGCGACCCAGAATAGGACAAGCCATTTGGAAAATGAAAGGAGGGATCTTCATATCTGTCTATATATTTTCCTAAATTCCTGCTTGGGATAAGTGTTCGAGAAAAACATGATTGCTTGCAGACTCTCGTATAGTTTTGCTAGCTCACATTGTTCGATGCTCATACTGCCAACATTCAAAAGCTGAGAGCTGAAAGTAAGGGTAGTTTGCTAACTTGGACCTGTTTCCCCTTTTCCCATTTAAAATATGACCTCTTGCCCTACATACTCTCCTAAGCCAGAACAGGGGGCTGATTTGGGAGGCCTGACTGTCAATCTATTTAGCTTTTTCCTGAGCGGACTTCTGTCAAACCTCCTTTGAACCCCCTCCTCAATGGCCACAGTGCCAGCTGATTACCTTCCTTTAGCTATGTAAATCACTCCCACAAGCTCAACGCCACCACAATGGCTCTTTTTAGTGTGGTAGCTCCCTGGCCTGCAAAAGGGATTATGACTGTTTAAAAAAGCCAGTCATTTCAAATCAGGCCCATTATATAGCGCTTTACGTAGCATTGCCGTTTGTTTGTTCCTGTCTGGAGGCGATTTTTGGCCTCTTTGTAAAACTCAGTGAAAACATCTGTTTGTCATCTATAAACACTTTTTACAGAATCATAACATGATAAAAAATTATGGTCAGTCCTTTCCATCATCCCTGGTGAAGCCACATGCAAGGTTTATTGGCTGATCATTGGAGGAGTTCAGCGCTACAAGACACTGAATGTACAATACTTTGAGCATTGCTGCAAGACAACAATATTCACTGGTGTTGATTTTATTACCATAATTATTAAAAGTAAAGAGCGGTGTTATAGCTGGTAGGCTATAATGCTTTTTCTGTGTTTTTGGAAGTTAGCCAATATCATTACTTTGTTTTTTACTATTACAAAGCATCATGATGGTACAAAGCATGGCGGTACATGAAAACTGCAACATGCATTTAAAATTAATTTAAGCCAAACCATATCATAGTATTGCTAACTAATAAAATTGATTGGAACAATACTTCAAAAAAATGTCAATAGGGATCAATAGGTCACACAGTAGCTGCTGGGAACACCTCTTGTCAGAGCCATGCAGCCATGTTTGAACAGTGTTAACATGCGCTGAGAAACGTGAGTCAGCAATATTTAAGTCACTTTAGACTTCAGCTTAACTCTGCTATTAAAAGCACACATTCACAAAAGTAAACTCTGGTGTTTGTTACAAGATGAATTTCATTGGATGAATATCATGTAAAAAAAAAAAAAGAGAGAGAGAGAGCCTATGCAGGGCAATTCTGGATAAGTTACATCTGTCTCTAGAAATAATATGTTGCCATGCCATTTCTGTAATAATCCATGTGACATCAAGGGTTCAACCGTAATTTTATGAAGCTATGAGAATACTTTTTGTGGAAAAAAAAAAAACGACTTTATTCAACAATTCGTCTCCTCCGCTTCACCCTGGTGCCATTTGCCATTGAGTATCACATATGTAAACAACGTATGCAGCCTACGTTGTTGTGATTTGATCTGAACGAAAACAGCGTATCCGCGTATCCTGTTTAAGTCCAGCGGATACTAAGTCTTGCGAAGGTCTTACGGGTTTGAAACGACATGAGGGTGAGTAATTAATCACGTACGTATGTGGGGGCGTGTTAGAACGAGCCATTTTAGGTAGGCGTGGCTGACTCTTAACTTTTATAAAGAATATCTCTTTGGATTTGAGACTTTAGTCTTTGCAACTTTACAGATCTTCTTTATGCACCAAGAGCTTGTAACACTCCAAAGAGAAAGGAAAAATTGAAATCGCATCATATGACCCCTTTAAGCAAAAAAAAAAAATAGTAACTTGCTCAACAAAAGGATCTGTTCAGCTTACAATGCTCTTCCACACTCACACACACAGAAATGTGCACACACACACACACACACACACACACACACACTTCTAAACACAAAGCCATCAGCCAACTAGAAAGAGGTGGGGCGTGTTAGAACGAGCCATTTTAGGTAGGCGTGGCTGACTCTTAACTTTTATAAAGAATATCTCTTTGGATTTGAGACTTTAGTCTTTGCAACTTTACAGATCTTCTTTATGCACCAAGAGCTTGTAACACTCCAAAGAGAAAGGAAAAATTGAAATCGCATCATATGACCCCTTTAAGCAAAAAAAAAAAATAGTAACTTGCTCAACAAAAGGATCTGTTCAGCTTACAATGCTCTTCCACACTCACACACACAGAAATGTGCACACACACACACACACACACACACACACACACTTCTAAACACAAAGCCATCAGCCACCTAGAAAGAAGTGGGATCCTTAACCAGCAAACGAGCTTGATCCTCTACTATGCAATGACCAATTCAAAGTAACACAGGCACAACACTGCCAGGCAACACTGGTTTCCAAATAATCAGGAGAACGGGCCCCACACTTTGGCGCGCTCCAAGACAAAGGGGGAAGGGGTGCGAGGCCCATGTGAGACAGCAAGGCAGCAGCAGCAGCGTGGCTCAGCATTAACGAGTGTTCACTGATTGAAAGCTCCAATTGTGGCCCACGCCTCGGCATGCTCCTCTGGCCGTATATTCATCGCCACTTCCTGGGGCCTTTGTGTATTACTGAGTTAGAGAGTGAAAGGGGAGGGGGAAAGGGCCACCCGACCCGGAACATTGGCACGACATGGTGGGCCCCCACAGGAGCGGCTCTACCATCTGCCGCAGTAATTCAGCTGCCCGCATGCCAGAGCAGCCACGCGGCCCACTTACGCAACACTACTCACCATGGGCCTCTCCACACAAAGCCCAGAAACAAACACCACAAGCCAGCCTGGAATTTTCTCCTCACTGGGGCCCTTTTTCTTTTCTGTAGCCCCTTTTGAACATTTGTGTTTGCCCCCTGCTCTCATCAGCTCAACCCATGATGCCACTGTGGCATCAGAGCTGAGTCCTTCTGGCAGCACAGAGCCTCACCTCTCCTCCCGCAAAGCAGAAGGCCTCTTATTCAAACACGATTTGAAGTTCAAGTAGTTGGCAAGTCACAAGGAGTCCAGGAGGACCAAGTCAGAAATGTTGCTCATTTCTTCCTCATTCAACTTTCCTGGTCCTTCCTACTTGTATTTAACAATATTCATAGTCATTCCCTACAGATGTCTCACAGATTACCAGTACTGTAGGAAAAGGATTCATTGTTTAACTTTAAGAGGACTGTTCAGAGCATCCATTACTGGGCATAGTTAGAACTCTTTGTTGCAATTGTTCAACATCACCTTTTTGAGCCGTTTGCCTTGAGCCTTGTTTCGACCTCCAATTTAATATGTCCATTTCTAATTATAATGCCCAGAAAATCTGTCTCTGGAGTTTAATTTTCGACATTCTTTACATTTGCTCCAATACCTACACCTTTTTTCTCTGTCATTGATATACCTTCATATACAAAATGCATCATGTAGAATTTAACTATATCACTCTTAGAAGAAATAGCACCTTTAGAGGTACAAAAGGTCCCTCAAAAAGTAACCTCAAAAGGTTTTACTGTGCACTCTTTAGAGGTGGATAAGGTACAAAAGTTTAACTTTGTAGGGTACTGCCCTGGTGACAGCAGTGGTACCCCTAAATCACAAGCAATGGCTATGTTCACACAACAGCAGAATGTGGTTGTCTGTTTCCTGTTTTAGAGTGCCAAATGTTGTGTTCACACATGGTTCAGTTATAAAAAAATACATTCTATGACTCCAGAATTCTATAACCCTAAATTGTCAAGATTCACAACCACCGCACACATGCTTTTAGAGCCGTTGGTCATTTGAAGGTTTTAGATTAAGTCTCCGTCTTTCGCTCCCATCGGTTTTGTGGTTTGGGCGCGACCCAAATGTCATGCTCTCCACTTCTAAATAAAAAGCATTCGAAGATGCTGTTGGTTAATTAAAGTATAATGGATGAACTTGTATTCAATTGGACTTGTTTATTAATGTTGTTTTAATGTGATAAGACTTTCTGTGTCATGGACATCACCATTCTTCATATTTACTTCAGTAACTGTCCAGCTGCTCCTAGCTGTTGTATAAACAGGACAATATGAGAATAACTTTTATAAACATGATTGTTAATTCCAAACACAGACTGTGTTAACACAGCCAAAAAGGGCCCAATTTACCTGAATTCACCATACATTTTGAAATGCATTGCTAATTGAAGAGAGCTTCAAAAATATTTGTGTGGTCTTATAACATGACACCAGTGGCTTTTGATCTCTTCAGACCCTCAGTGGCTTCTGGTCATATTGCTGCTGTGCAGACATCTTGCAGGGGTCAGATAGGACATCTTTACTCTTGATCTTGATTCATCTTGCTAGTGTTAGGAGAAGTTCAGTTTTGGTACCCTGTCCTATGAATTTGGAGGCATAAAGAGAACCACATGTCCCACACAGCTTATTACCGCTCTGCCGGTCCGGGGTCATATGGCAGAAAATTGACAAGTAATCCACTCTTCAAGGTTTGGTTTGTGCATTCGTGGACCTGCAGTCATGTTTGGCACAGTCATGTAGTTCATATGCCATATGTCTTTCTATAGCAGTGGAGCTTAGTGCAGCTAATATTATGAGCATACTAAACCCTCAAGAGCAAGACCAGGCTAATGACGAAGAGCTCCCAACAGGGTTCTCCCAGCACCCTATGGGCGTCCGTCTGCATCTGGATGACATTACTCTCTCCCTGGTGCTGATTAGACAGATGATGAGGAGGCTGGGGTAATCTAAACATGCCTCCATTGCAAACCACTCATTAATATTAATTAATCTCCCATTTGTAACTGTGCTTGGTTTAGAGGTGGAAGGAAAGAATAAGTGGTTTGGTGGTGGTGTTTGGCATATACGTACACAATAGCTAGTGACTACTTAAATGATTCAACTCCCACACCTTAAGTTAATATACTGTATGTTACTGATTCACTAGTCTGTATTGCCATCATTTACTTATCACAGTAGTCAAAACTAAGAATAAAAGTGAAAGTGAGTCAGGCGATTTCTTGGAAATTGCCCTTGTAGTTTAGACCAGGATGGTGGGAGTCTGAGAGATTGGAAATCATCAAATCGAAGAAATCTTGAGCTGTTACTCTTCAAAAAGTGTCTCCTCAGGTCTTCTTACTACCACAATGTGTCATATTCTGCTGGCAAGTCAACAGGAAGACCATCTTTTACCCAAAAGTTAAGTGTACTTTGTTGAAAGCAACATCGCCAGTAGGAGAGAGGGATGAGATACATTCTGTCGGCAGGTGTATCAAAAAACTACTGCATGAGAAAATGCATACTCTGCCTGACTTCTTTGATGGATTAATGACCTTTTAAACTGGTAAATCTTGTGAAATTCGAGATGTCAAACCATCTTCAAAAATATAGTGTTTAAATCATACTCAAGACAGAGCCTATGCACAAGCGGAAGTGATGCAAGCTTCTCAGCCCAACAAACCCAATTTTGGCTACATCTTCATTAATCCAGAACACTCTCCGTCCACACTAGCATTTCAAGCCTTTTCCAAAAGTTTCTCATCCATACTAAATTCACTTTACTGCGCATGCATAATGCCTCAAAAAAGCTCACTGAGATGATACAGACGGAACAGACATGATACATTTTCATACAGTTCTTCTGGCAGGATCATTTTATTTAGGAAAATATCTCACCATTCACTGACGCGTCCAGGTCGCACTCACTCACGATTGTATGTCTGATCTAAAACGCAACTGCCCTCATGTTTTGGTGCAAACAGCAATCACGAGTAAATTTTGTCATCTTTGCAGGCACTGAGGCGTCTAGGTTACACTCACTCACCATTTTATATCTGATCTAAAACGCAACTGCCCTCATGTTTTGCCGCAAACAGCAATCGCGAGTAAATTTTCTGTCATCTTTGCAGGACTGTGATATGAAGAGTGTACGAAATAACATGTAGCAACAGTGTGAAAGTGAATACCACATAACAGGCATAATACTGGTATAAACATAGATATATATTGGTACAATATGCATCACATGACTAAACATGCATCATCGTTTTCAAAAACCTCTGTTTGCACAGTCCACACTGCAATGAAAAAACGGCATTTTCAAATGTATCCACTTTGGAAAGCATTTTCAAAAAGCTCAGTTTTCCTTGACAAAAACGCTGTCTCAGTGTGGGCGGAAGGCCAAAACGGAGTGAAAAAGATGCGTTTTTGAACAAAAACGTATTAGTGTGGACAAGGCCTTTAACAGTGCTGAACAGTGGTGGTTCTGCATGAACAAAACTAACCAAAATCCTGTGATAGAATGTTATCTAATACAGACCTAATACAGAGTTTCTGACTGTATCGGGACTTCTTAAGGAACCGACACCTTGACTTTGTTGTCTCATTCCTCAAAGTAACAACTGTTGCAACTGATTTTAGGAGAATGGCATAGCATGTAGGAGTTGCAGGTCAATGGTACGATAAGAAGGCACGCTCGTTCTCATTCTTGTTTGACCTGTCAGTTCCTTGGCAGCATTGTTCAGCAATGCATGGATAGAGAGGCGCACCCTACTCTGTGCGGTTCTCTGATCCCTCCCAGCTCACTGGGAGCATGTTCACATGAGACCATTCATACCAAAGTACACCTACGCAAGTCTCATCAACTCCCCTTTCATTTTTTTTCTTCCACTTTGTGCATGTCTTCATGTTTACATGTGGGTGTGTAAAGCTTAAATTACATTAAACATTTTAATGCTTAAAATAATAAGTATCTACACTCTCGCCTCAGTGTTAAATGCTGTGAAAATGTAACATAATATCACATGAAACGACACAGCATATGCACTTACCTAGCTATGAGGTTAGGTAAGTGCAATTAGGTTGAATTCATGCATGCGTAGGCATTTGAAAACTTAACACAGTTGCATGTTTTGATTTGCCATAACTAGCTGAGCCCTTTCACCTTGGGTGGGAGCCGCTAACAAAAATACTGTAAAAATGTTTTGTAGAAGTTTTTGTAAAAGATTGGTTAAAGAAATGGAAACAGGTGGAAAAAATACTACCTGTTAATTTGTCAGTTGAAAGTTAACTTACCATATATGACAATCAATTCTAGATAACTTAACATTGCATTATATGTATTTTTACTCTAATTTAATAGGATAAATGATGATTTACCAAACAGTCTATGATCAATATGTATATAATACTCAACATTATATTATAAAATATATATGTTATCAGTTTCGCACATAAAGGTATTTTGTGTTACATTTTACATTATTTGATTCAATTTTATTGCGTTATTTTATTGTCACATGTTGCCATAATGATGTTTTGTTTTTGTACTTATGACCCTGTGCACTGTCTATATATGCATATTATATATGGTTTATTTAAGTCCTCTTACAATTTGCAAATATTTTGTCTCAAATTTTTAGCTTTCTATACACCTGTATCATGATTTAACAATATTTTTTTCTTAAGTGTGCCTTTGTATCAGCATTGTTTTTGGACATGTCATGGTATTCTCAAAGTAAATCTAAATACCATGGTATTCGAATATGGTAATCATTCAGTGTGATATATTAGTGCCATGGTATCACCATGTACATTTTTGTAAGGGATGGCTATAGTGTTGCTGTAAAAAAAAAAAAAAAACACCTCCCAGGCTGCACTCTTCCCTCTGCCCTAAAAGTTTCACACTCTCTTCAATGCCGTGTGACTGTTTGTATAGTCTCTAGACATGTCTTTGACTGACAATTGGCTATCCTTTTCCCTGTGTTATGATCTACTGTCGGATGTGTGGACCAGACCAACAGAGTCTCTATGTGGGCCAGACAAAGGTGAAGAATTTAGCAGAACTCCTGGTCCTGCCACACTGTTATGAGGATGAGATGTGTTCATGCCTGGGTATGGGCCCTCACAGATGCAATGGTGCGAGACCACCGGCCTCTATCAGTCCATCCCACCTAGACTGCTGGTGGGGAGGGGAAATGGAGAGTGGTGTCTCTGTCAGACGATCACACACTGAGAAGTGTAACCAGAGCCAGGTGATGAGACACGGGCTATCCATTCATATTCCAAACAACTTGTCCTTCTTCCCAGCCTATTACACTATCTCTGTATGGATATGTAAGTGAACAATAAGTCAGTTACTCAAGGGAAGGCCTCAACGACTTGCATGTTTACATAATGTTTCATACTTTTATGAGCTTGAGATGTTATTCGATTTCACAGAGAACACTATCACAAATGGATTTTTTAACATGTTTTTCCTTAAATATGAAAGAGTCAAGGCACATTTTTCAGCTTTATTTTCTCTGTTCCAATTGATTAGCAGTATGTCTTCACCACAGCGACTTTCAGTGGACCCCAACCAATAGTAAGACCATACACACCCATCTAAGACAACATATTCACATTAGATATCAGTGAGCTTTTCTGGGTTGGGTCAGCTCTAAAACACATTCATGTACAGAAGTCTGTTTAAAATTATCTTTGTGACTGTGTAAGCCTTAAGGATGAGGTTTGTTTCAGTGATTGTGTGACTGAGTATTTTGCTTTGTTCCAAAACCTAATCAGTTGCCTTCAGATTTAGCATGTTAAGGCATAATAGGTACGCTTCTGATACAATGGCTGTTTCAAGAAGTAAGCAATTAAACTATGTTTCCTCTTAAGATTCCTCATTTTGGTCAGATTCTAAGGTAGTATGTCACCTTCACATGAAAAACATTCCCAGAATGCACAGCAACAAGTTAAGTGAAAAAAATAAATAAATAAAAACAGATGGTCGAACTGTACAAATGAATAGTTTTCATTTAATACTGCAAATATCTATAAAAATTATTCAGTGTAATTCAAATTGTATTATTTTACAAGCTCTTTGTTTTTTTTAATGTATTTTCATGCTTATTGTTAGCTTAGCAACACGCTAACATAAAACTATGAGCAAAGTCTCCTGTTTAGCACTATTTGTGTCATCTATAGCCTTTGTAGAGCGTTCCAAATCAGACAATTAACTGTGAACAGTTTTTGAACAGAGTTTTTGTGTTTGCTTTATATGTGTGTAAAGTTGTGCTAAGATAAGGGCTGAATCATGTCATACCAAAATTCCAGAGTTTGTAAGATATTTGACTCATACTGTATGCATTCTTATGTTACTGAATCATCCATATGCATGTTCATTTATTTTGCCCAACATTAGTCAGCTGTGATCAGCCTTTATCACATGAAAGCATTTCTTTTTCCTTGAGAGGAAGAAGTACACTTTAGCATACTTTTAAAAAGAGTACATATTACGAAAATAATATACTTTAAAATATACTTAAGTGAATGTAATTTATTTGAAAACATAATTGCATGCTATTTGGAATTAATTGAAAATGTATTGGAAATATTACAGTTTACATTTATATTAAATGCATTTAGCTGAACTTTAGAGTACTTTTTTGACTCACTATATCTTTATATGATGTAAACTAAAGTATACTTGGTCACACTTTATTTTAAAATACAATTCTCACTATTAACTAACTATTAACAATGACTTTTGCCGCAATAAATTCCTAATTACTGCTTAATAATAGTTAGGTAGTTGTTAAGTTTAGGTATTGGGAACGATTAAAAGGGTCATATGATGCTATTTTAAAGATCATTATTTTGTGTATTTGGTATAACAGAATATGTTGACATGCTTTAATGTTCAAAAAACACATTATTTTTCAAATACTGTACATTAGTGTAGGTCCTCTATGCCCCGCCTCTCTCAAACACGTCGTTTTCAGCAAAGCCCCCTCCTTTGACAAGCGTAGTCTGTTCTGATTGGCCAGCTGACCCAGTGCAATGTGATTGGCCGAACACCACAAGCACGTGTCGGAAATGTAACGCCCCTTACCATAATCGTGAGCTTCAGTTTTCAAAGTAAATATCAAGACAGTTAATAATGTCGTTAGTTTTACCATCAGTTCAAGCCCGAAAGGGCAACAGAGTCGCGTGACAGACACAGTGATGATGCAGTACACAAGCCGCGGTTAAGACAGCTGACGTGCTATGATTTCTGACAGGCAGTTCACTCTCCTGTGATGTGACCCTGTTCCCCTCACACACACACACAC
>NW_015539930.1:1249584-1255819 GCF_001515605.1 Sinocyclocheilus anshuiensis
CAGTGTGAGTTTGATGTGAAAGTGACTCACATGCAGAAGTTTGCAGCAGCAGCATCAGTCCAAAGATCAGCATCATTTCTCTAAAGTCCAGTTTCCAGAAGAGCCCAATCCCAGCAGAAGAGTGTCAGATCGAGTCTTCACTGACAGACAGACAGCAGCTCTACTGACACACCAGGAAATTACACCACTTTAACAAAGAAAGAAGAAAGAGGAAGCTTTTCAGAGAGGGTCAATGTGGGTCAATAGCTTCTACTTAAACAAAGCCGAGCTGCTTGAGTTTTTGTGCCAGGAGTGGCATAAAGTCACCCAACAGTAATGTGAAAGATTGGTGGAGAGCATGCAAAGACGCATGAAAGCTGTGATCGGAAATCAGGGTTATTACAACAAATATTGATTTCTTAACACTTCCTAAGTTAAATCATTAGTGTTGTATTTAAAAATGAATATAAACTCTCTCTCTCTCTCTCTCTCTCTCTCTCTCTCTCTCTATATACATATATATATAATGTATTTATTCTTTATCTCAATTATCTTCTTTATTTTATGTTATTTCATTTTCTGCAAATAAATGCTCTAAAAAAAATTTTTCTTTGGAATTTGGAAAAAAAATTTGTCCATAGCTTATAGAATAAAACAGAAATATTCATTTTACTCAAACACACATACCAATAAATGGTAAAACCAGAGAAAACCATAGTGTCATAATCCATATTGTTTATAGTCAAACATGAGGTCTAATGAATACAATTACTTCTATTGTTGCACAGCAGATTCTTCTTAGATTTTGGTAGAATGTTCTTTAATGTTTCAGCACAACACTTAAGTTTGACTGTTCAGTTTTTGAGTGTAGACTTTCTATGTACTTCTATCTCTCTCTCTCTCTCTCTCGATTTCTCTATGTGCTGATCCAGAGTATTGTGTAACAGTTTGTGCTAAAGGCTGTTTCTCCCTGATATGAATTTCAAATGCTGGCACTAAACCACTCACACAACATGACATTTAAAAATGTAATGTATATATTTAGTGTATATGATTTAATCTTTAATCTGCAACTAATATATATCAACTAATATAAATATGTACATAATAATAAATTATTTATCTTTAATTATTTTACATAAGTCGTTAAATAAATCAGTTGCTAGTACTTTGATTTGTGTCTCAGAAAGAAACAATAGCTCAGTATGGAAAGCCAAGGTGTAGTTGTTAGACCTGTTGAACATATTTGGTGTCAAATTTCAAGAGGCTTTTTCCCCCCATTAAAAGCATTATAAGCCTAAGAAGTTTATAGAATCCAGAATTCACTGGCACCAATGGTTATGCTTCTGGGAAATGGAGCTCCAGCCAATTAATAAGCTAACATTTGGATATTATTGACAAAAAAATCAATGTAATAAAAGACCAACTTGTGCCAAGTTGTATTGAAGTACCTATTGTAAAGCTGCTGGAAATGTTCTCTGAAACTGACAGATATTGATGGAAAGTATGATAAAAATAATTGTTAAATATAGCAGATGAATGTGTCACTTACATACACATGTTTTGGCTACATGACAGATATTAAAGTCAGTTTATGTTGTAAGGTATTTATTTAATAGCATAATTCATCTGGACAAAGATTTTCAGGAAATTCATACAACAGTGTCTGGTATCCAAAAGTGTCGTCGAAGTCTCAAGAGACTGACAGAGGAGTGAGAGTGTATAAAGGAGGAGACAACATGATGGTGAAAATAAGCAGGGTTTTTTTAGTAATCTTAGTTGTGTCTGCTGTTAATGCTCTGTGTCAGACTACATACAAGCACAAATTCAATAAAAGTTATGATACCAAAATGAATGCAGTGGAAATTGCTGCTTCACAAGCACTACAAGAGCAAGCGAAAAGTAAAATAATGAGTAATACAAATTAATAAATTGTTTTAGGATGCATTATAAATTATTATGATTAAATTGAATAATTAAATTATTAAAAGATGAATGATTATATATGAACAAATGAATAGCAAAATGTATAACCCGCATACCATTATAAACAAAATATATGTTGGACTTCGGCTACGTCTACATTAATCCGGAGACAGCAATTGTGAGTAAATTTACTTGACTGTAATATGAAGAGTGAACAAAGTAACATATCTTTAGCAACAGTGTGAAAACGAATAGCACATAGCAGGCGATATATATATTGGTACAATATGCATCACATGACTAAACATGCATCATCGTTTTCAAAAACCTCTGTTTGCACAGTCCACACTGCAATGAAAAAACGGCATTTTCAAATGTATCCACTTTGGAAAGCATTTTCAAAAAGCTCAGTTTTCCTTGACAAAAACGCTGTCTCAGTGTGGGCGGAAGGCCAAAACGGAGTGAAAAAGATGCGTTTTTGAACAAAAACGTATTAGTGTGGACAAGGCCTTTAACAGTGCTGAACAGTGGTGGTTCTGCATGAACAAAACTAACCAAAATCCTGTGATAGAATGTTATCTAATACAGACCTAATACAGAGTTTCTGACTGTATCGGGACTTCTTAAGGAACCGACACCTTGACTTTGTTGTCTCATTCCTCAAAGTAACAACTGTTGCAACTGATTTTAGGAGAATGGCATAGCATGTAGGAGTTGCAGGTCAATGGTACGATAAGAAGGCACGCTCGTTCTCATTCTTGTTTGACCTGTCAGTTCCTTGGCAGCATTGTTCAGCAATGCATGGATAGAGAGGCGCACCCTACTCTGTGCGGTTCTCTGATCCCTCCCAGCTCACTGGGAGCATGTTCACATGAGACCATTCATACCAAAGTACACCTACGCAAGTCTCATCAACTCCCCTTTCATTTTTTTTCTTCCACTTTGTGCATGTCTTCATGTTTACATGTGGGTGTGTAAAGCTTAAATTACATTAAACATTTTAATGCTTAAAATAATAAGTATCTACACTCTCGCCTCAGTGTTAAATGCTGTGAAAATGTAACATAATATCACATGAAACGACACAGCATATGCACTTACCTAGCTATGAGGTTAGGTAAGTGCAATTAGGTTGAATTCATGCATGCGTAGGCATTTGAAAACTTAACACAGTTGCATGTTTTGATTTGCCATAACTAGCTGAGCCCTTTCACCTTGGGTGGGAGCCGCTAACAAAAATACTGTAAAAATGTTTTGTAGAAGTTTTTGTAAAAGATTGGTTAAAGAAATGGAAACAGGTGGAAAAAATACTACCTGTTAATTTGTCAGTTGAAAGTTAACTTACCATATATGACAATCAATTCTAGATAACTTAACATTGCATTATATGTATTTTTACTCTAATTTAATAGGATAAATGATGATTTACCAAACAGTCTATGATCAATATGTATATAATACTCAACATTATATTATAAAATATATATGTTATCAGTTTCGCACATAAAGGTATTTTGTGTTACATTTTACATTATTTGATTCAATTTTATTGCGTTATTTTATTGTCACATGTTGCCATAATGATGTTTTGTTTTTGTACTTATGACCCTGTGCACTGTCTATATATGCATATTATATATGGTTTATTTAAGTCCTCTTACAATTTGCAAATATTTTGTCTCAAATTTTTAGCTTTCTATACACCTGTATCATGATTTAACAATATTTTTTTCTTAAGTGTGCCTTTGTATCAGCATTGTTTTTGGACATGTCATGGTATTCTCAAAGTAAATCTAAATACCATGGTATTCGAATATGGTAATCATTCAGTGTGATATATTAGTGCCATGGTATCACCATGTACATTTTTGTAAGGGATGGCTATAGTGTTGCTGTAAAAAAAAAAAAAAAACACCTCCCAGGCTGCACTCTTCCCTCTGCCCTAAAAGTTTCACACTCTCTTCAATGCCGTGTGACTGTTTGTATAGTCTCTAGACATGTCTTTGACTGACAATTGGCTATCCTTTTCCCTGTGTTATGATCTACTGTCGGATGTGTGGACCAGACCAACAGAGTCTCTATGTGGGCCAGACAAAGGTGAAGAATTTAGCAGAACTCCTGGTCCTGCCACACTGTTATGAGGATGAGATGTGTTCATGCCTGGGTATGGGCCCTCACAGATGCAATGGTGCGAGACCACCGGCCTCTATCAGTCCATCCCACCTAGACTGCTGGTGGGGAGGGGAAATGGAGAGTGGTGTCTCTGTCAGACGATCACACACTGAGAAGTGTAACCAGAGCCAGGTGATGAGACACGGGCTATCCATTCATATTCCAAACAACTTGTCCTTCTTCCCAGCCTATTACTCTATCTCTGTATGGATATGTAAGTGAACAATAAGTCAGTTACTCAAGGGAAGGCCTCAACGACTTGCATGTTTACATAATGTTTCATACTTTTATGAGCTTGAGATGTTATTCGATTTCACAGAGAACACTATCACAAATGGATTTTTTAACATGTTTTTCCTTAAATATGAAAGAGTCAAGGCACATTTTTCAGCTTTATTTTCTCTGTTCCAATTGATTAGCAGTATGTCTTCACCACAGCGACTTTCAGTGGACCCCAACCAATAGTAAGACCATACACACCCATCTAAGACAACATATTCACATTAGATATCAGTGAGCTTTTCTGGGTTGGGTCAGCTCTAAAACACATTCATGTACAGAAGTCTGTTTAAAATTATCTTTGTGACTGTGTAAGCCTTAAGGATGAGGTTTGTTTCAGTGATTGTGTGACTGAGTATTTTGCTTTGTTCCAAAACCTAATCAGTTGCCTTCAGATTTAGCATGTTAAGGCATAATAGGTACGCTTCTGATACAATGGCTGTTTCAAGAAGTAAGCAATTAAACTATGTTTCCTCTTAAGATTCCTCATTTTGGTCAGATTCTAAGGTAGTATGTCACCTTCACATGAAAAACATTCCCAGAATGCACAGCAACAAGTTAAGTGAAAAAAAATAAAAAATAAAAACAGATGGTCGAACTGTACAAATGAATAGTTTTCATTTAATACTGCAAATATCTATAAAAATTATTCAGTGTAATTCAAATTGTATTATTTTACAAGCTCTTTGTTTTTTTTAATGTATTTTCATGCTTATTGTTAGCTTAGCAACACGCTAACATAAAACTATGAGCAAAGTCTCCTGTTTAGCACTATTTGTGTCATCTATAGCCTTTGTAGAGCGTTCCAAATCAGACAATTAACTGTGAACAGTTTTTGAACAGAGTTTTTGTGTTTGCTTTATATGTGTGTAAAGTTGTGCTAAGATAAGGGCTGAATCATGTCATACCAAAATTCCAGAGTTTGTAAGATATTTGACTCATACTGTATGCATTCTTATGTTACTGAATCATCCATATGCATGTTCATTTATTTTGCCCAACATTAGTCAGCTGTGATCAGCCTTTATCACATGAAAGCATTTCTTTTTCCTTGAGAGGAAGAAGTACACTTTAGCATACTTTTAAAAAGAGTACATATTACGAAAATAATATACTTTAAAATATACTTAAGTGAATGTAATTTATTTGAAAACATAATTGCATGCTATTTGGAATTAATTGAAAATGTATTGGAAATATTACAGTTTACATTTATATTAAATGCATTTAGCTGAACTTTAGAGTACTTTTTTGACTCACTATATCTTTATATGATGTAAACTAAAGTATACTTGGTCACACTTTATTTTAAAATACAATTCTCACTATTAACTAACTATTAACAATGACTTTTGCCGCAATAAATTCCTAATTACTGCTTAATAATAGTTAGGTAGTTGTTAAGTTTAGGTATTGGGAACGATTAAAAGGGTCATATGATGCTATTTTAAAGATCATTATTTTGTGTATTTGGTATAACAGAATATGTTGACATGCTTTAATGTTCAAAAAACACATTATTTTTCAAATACTGTACATTAGTGTAGGTCCTCTATGCCCCGCCTCTCTCAAACACGTCGTTTTCAGCAAAGCCCCCTCCTTTGACAAGCGTAGTCTGTTCTGATTGGCCAGCTGACCCAGTGCAATGTGATTGGCCGAACACCACAAGCACGTGTCGGAAATGTAACGCCCCTTACCATAATCGTGAGCTTCAGTTTTCAAAGTAAATATCAAGACAGTTAATAATGTCGTTAGTTTTACCATCAGTTCAAGCCCGAAAGGGCAACAGAGTCGCGTGACAGACACAGTGATGATCCAGTACACAAGCCGCAGTTAAGACAGCTGACGTGCTATGATTTCTGACAGACAGTTCACTCTC
>NW_015539930.1:1256416-1256619 GCF_001515605.1 Sinocyclocheilus anshuiensis
TTATGCACCAAGAGCTTGTAACACTCCAAAGAGAAAGGACAAATTGAAATCGCATCATATGACCCCTTTAAGGGATTTAGAATATGGTCATGCAGAATATACAGTATGCTTTATAAATGCTAATTTGCAGGCAGTATACTAGTAATATGCATGCTAATAAGCAACTAGTTAATAGTGAGAATTGGTCCCTAAACTAAAGTGTT
>NW_015539930.1:1257055-1263186 GCF_001515605.1 Sinocyclocheilus anshuiensis
GGAAAGCATAGCTGTCATCTCCGGATCTGATTCAGGCTTTGCGACCGTCCCGGAGGGCGGCAGCGCAGCCGCATCCTCATCGGACAGCTCTCCCTCCGATGCTGAGATCGACATCTGGTCTGGGGGAGGTCCACTGGATACCGCTGGTACGCTTTTTAAAGAGGGCCCAGCGCATTCCGTGGGTCGCTCCACTGGATCGGAGGAGCAAGAGGAGTGATGGTCCCCAGAGGGTTGGTTCCCTGCGGGGTTTGCCATCACTGTAACCCTCAAACCGCCAATGCTACTGCCGGAAGTGGACGATCCGTCGTCTTTATAAAGACGCACCCGTATAGCTCTTTTAGAGAATTTTGCTCTTTTTAGGAAATGCTCTTTTGGTGCTGAGGCGCACAGGGAAGATGGCCACTTTGCAACACGACAGGGGGTAGTGCAGCCTGAAGTGCGCAACCCACTCGACACTGGAACGACCACCGCTGAAGCGCCGTCCCGCCAACACAGAAAGCTTCCGAGAGCGTGCTGAACTCGTAGTTCTCGAAATAAACATAGAGCAGAACGATGTTGTCGCTCGGCTCCGAAGCGAAAAGCTGGTATGCATTGCACCTGCTGCCTTATTATACTCACGCTGTGATCAGCGGCAGCTGGATGCAATAATTGCATGCCAATGTGCATTGGCTCGTTTAGTTTACACTCGAAGTAGATTGTTCTATCGAAGCGATATCCCAACTCGTCGGTCACGACGTGACTCGTAGTGACCGACTGAAAGGGAACACACTACAGTTAAAATTGTGTCTTATGTGTTTTATGTCTTTTACATGTGATTTATGTTAGTCAACACATCAAGTGTTCTGTTTCAAAGCATGACAGAATTATTAAATCATAATGACTTAAAATTTACTTTGAAGTAAAACTATTAATTTGACATTATTACAAAGTGCACTTTCTTAAAAGTGTATAGTTATGAAATTGTGCTAAGTAAACTTAAGTGGCCTTTATTTCATTCATCTTTTAATATCTGCAAGTACAGTTGTATAAAAATTAACTTTTAAGATTTGATGTACTCTACAAGTGCACATTTAATAATAATAATAATAATAATAATATAAAAACATTTTCACCAAGGTTAATAACATAAAATAAATATTAGCTATAGATATTAACACAATCTTTGCAAATCAAATTCCACGTTTGCAGAAATAGACTGCGTAGGTGGCAAAAATCATCAACCAAACCTAGTGCGGCATATAAACAGCAGTCACTGTTGCTCTGTCAGAGAATTATCATGGGAGGAAGTGTACTGACATACACATCTCGTCATAATCAGAGTGAAACTCTTAGGCTTGCTCTGTGTCTGGTCTGTAATGGCTTGAGAACGGGCCCAGGCTTGAATGGCTGCCATTGTCAGGCCTTTGATGGAAGCGCTGATATCTGGACCCAGATGAAGCGGCGGTCTGTGTGAAACAGGAAACAGAATCCTAACCTTCTGACCCCTGACCTTGGTCTGATGAACCTCTTACACATGTGGCAGGGTGGTAGGGGTCACCATCTCCCAGATAGCCCTCATCTGCCACAAATCTCCTCCACATTCCACACAAGGCCAAATTTAAACCTGCAGCATTCATTTCAAAGGGACCCTGAAAGAAAATAAGCACAATGCTTTGCAACGCGAATGTTCCTTTTATTAGATCAGAATGAAAGAGTGTGGCTACACCTGAAGGATTATAAATTGCCTCTATATTACATATGCAAATAGTTGTCTTAGTAATTTGGTTTAGATATTCCACGAGCAGATGTTAAGATAAAGGTTCAAAAGTTGCAAATGTCTTTTTTGTCACATTTTTCTGACCATAAATGTTATAATGCAGGAAATGGGCTGGTTTAAAGGGTTTAGCCTAAGCCTAATTGAGAATTTTGTATGATTTATTCTTCTTACGTTGTTTTTAGAAGTGACATTTGCTTGCCATGGAAAACCGTGACTTTTCTCAAATTTCAGTGAATAACATGAAACATTCTCATAGCCTAGTGCTACATTAAGTGCTAAGTGTAACGTTTGATCACAAGTCTTGTAAAATTTCACTCTTTTGTTATTTATAAGCAACATCAACACATGCTTGCTGTCTGCTAAGCTAATGAGATAACAACTCATAAATGTGTTGAAACTCATAACAGTGTGTTTTTGCAGTTACATGACATCAATGCCTCACATCATACTTTTGAGTTAAAAAAATTTTTTTTTTATGCTGTACACATTTAGATTTTTGTTGCTTAAAAGTTTTTATTCAAAGTTAAAGATTTTATATGACAATATCCTTATAAATTCATATGACAAATACTTTAAAAAAAATGCATGCAGGTACTTTTTAACAGAAATGTGTTGAGAGGTGTTGAGGAAACTGTTTTGAATAAACATGGCTTTGTTCTTGAATCCTAATATATTTTTGAATGCTCCATTCTTGAATGTTTATTAAGGATTAAGGAGTTTACTTAAAAATTAAATTATTTACTTACTATGATGTGTCTTTATGGCTTTCATTTTTGTTTGGAACCGGGGTTCTAACTAAACTTAAACTATAAAAACATTGTCATTACTTGAAACAAAGTAAACATTAACTGAAATATAATAATAATAATAATAATAATAATAATAATAATAAAACTTGTATAGCTATTATTATTATCATTTAACTATTATTTCAGCAATATTTTTAATTTTATTTAGTTGAACTTGTACTAAAATAAGTAAAACTAAACTAAAAACTATATAGACACAAATATACATATATAAAAATGAATAAAAAAATATAAAATTACTAAAACTTTAACTAAAATCAATATGAACAAAAATAAAAAACAATAAAATAACAATAAAAACAAAACAAAAAAGTTTTGGTCACACGTTATTTTAAGTGCCAATTCTCATTATTAACTAACTATTAACTTTTGCCCCTATAAACTCCTAATATGCTGCTAATTATTAATAGTAAGGTAGCTGTTAAGTTTACGTATGGGGTAGGATTAAGGTATCTAAAATATGGTCATGCAGAATAAGGCATTAATATGTGCTTTATAAATAATAATAAACAGTCAATATGCTAGTAATATGCATGCTAGTTAATAGTGAGAATTGGTCCTTAAAATAAAGCGTTAGCAATGTTTGTTTGTTTTTTTCTTTCTGTAAAATGAACAGGTATGTTAATGATTATTTAAAATATTCCTTTCTTTTAACTTCCACCCGAGACCATAGGGCTGCTGCTAGTATTTGTAAAAGCTCCAGTGCTGTTGGGTTGCCTGAGTGAAATGCGAGAGATGGGTAGGGTCTCGACACCAACACCAGGTTTGACACCGCCGGCACCTCAGGGCTACGACATTATCACAATAGATTGCTCTCTGTGGACTTTGCCGGAGAGCTGTGAACGTCATTGATTCACTTTGGGCCCAAAGATGTTACATCCTCCATAAACCTGGCCCTATTCATAAACATGCCATCCCCTGACTGCGTCTGTCCCGATGTAGTGCATTGTAAAAGCTGGCCTTCCTTTTGTGTGTGCTGTAAGTGCATATGAGGAGCATAGGGGTGAGAGGTGGGGGACAACACTCGTGCGGTCGTGTGCGGGGAAGGATGAGGGTGGAGTCATGTTTACCCCCTCTATTGTCTGTCAGCCAGGAAGGAAGAGTGTCCTGGACCGCAAATGAGCGCAGATCTAACTGTCCTCCAGTGCTATGATCTCAGTGACTGAGCAGAGAGGATTGTGGGATGGGCAGGGGCAATAGTGCAAGTCCCTCTGCTGTATTAAGGATATGGAACCCCCCACCCGATCTGCCCTATTTCTACAGTCACCTTCAATGGAATAGTGCAGACTCCTATTGTATGCAAATAGCTAAAAGTAGAAGCTTCATGACCATGACATTGAGATTGTGTGGCTGTTTTGGCAAATCCTGAAATAGCAGGAATAGAAAGGAAGGAGTGTGGAAGTGTGTTTTATTTGTTCATTGAAAGCACTTTAGCGAAACCATAAAAGTGGTGCGTGGTGGAGCGTTTGAACCTCTGTGATCTCCTAACTGACTGTCTCTGCTTATCACACCTCTGCCAGCTGCTCCACCACTTTGGCACCAGAGTTTGACCCACACCAGCAGCTTTCTAAAGAACCCATTTGCAATTCGTACAGTTAGACTGGTTCCTGATAAACAAACAAAGGACCAGTTCAAGCAGCTGGTTGTATCATAGCATCAGTATTTGAGATCATGGTTATTTATCTTTACCTATTTGCCTTTCTCTTGAGTACCTTGTCAATGGCTTTTTAGAGCTCTTTATATGACAGTTTATATAGAGGACTATTTTAGGATACATAGAGGACTCAAATGGGGGGCTTCACTAATTTTCAACCAAAATCTTTACCTCAATATAATTACTTTTCAACCACAGTAAGCAACAGCATCACATTATAGTAATTCTGCCTGAAATCAAAGACATTGCTAATTGAAATTAAAGGGATAGTTCACATAAAATGTAAATTCTGTGATCATTTACTTACCCTCAAGTTGTTCCAAACCTGTTGAACATAGAAGAATATATTTCAAGAATGTGGGTAACCAAAAAGTTTCTGGTCTCCATTGACTTCCATAGTATGGAGAGAGAGAGAAATCAAATACTATGGAAGTCAATAGGGACCAGAAACTGTTTGGTTACCCATATTCTTTAAAATATATTCTCTTCTTCAAGCCATAGCCTATATTTATCAAATACACTGTCACTGAAATGACTGCTAATTAAATTTGAAAAATGTTAAACTCACATTTCACAACCAGTTAATTTCACTTAAGAAAACTAAATTGTATCTTCATTGATGCTTTCTGAGAATTGTTTATTCTCTCCTAAAACACATCTGACCATTATCTAAATCTCTTAATTACGTTCTCCTGGCATGTGCCAAAGCATCAGACTTTTCAGATTTTGTCAGACCTTTTACCTGCATCAGCTGATCACATTCTCATTGATACCTTTTGATAATTGCTTACTCTTGCTTTGACCAATATTTTTATCAGGATGTATTATGCAAAACAGAGAGCCGACAACATGCTAGTTACATTCTGCCTTAAAAACAAATGATGCAACCAAATTAAGTACAGAGAATGGCCCACCATGTTTCTATACCCTTTGGGAATGACTAGAGCATGTCAAAGATAGTTTGCAACAGCAATGCTATGTCAGTCAACAGTTATGTTCAAATTCTTTTAAAAACGACCTGGACATTTGTGACATCAGTTAGAAAGGAAAGTTAAAGTTTAAGAGGCAGAGCAAATTATTAAATTTTAATGAAATATTACAAGATTTTTTTTTTTACTCATAAACTGTACTTAATCAGACCTCATTATGCATTAAGAATGTAAATATGGCCAGTTTTCCAGTTCACTTTAATTTGTTCAAGAGGCACATGTATTTGTGAACATCCTACAGGGCCATAATTATGTGGACGAATGTGAAACCAGTGCCTCACACAGTGGGTCTGAGGCCTGAGAGTGCAGGGCACTGCAGGTTGCCCCCGTCCAGAGGTGTGCTTGCACTTGAACCATGTCCATTCACAGTAGGAGGGGCTCTTCCTTTCATGTGTCTCTCTCCATGGAGGCCGATCGGGCCCCTGGTCCCCTGACCCCTCAGCTCTGTCCAATATTGTCACCTAATCCTTTCTTTTCTCCTGCACAATTGCTTCCCCCATCTCAGGGTTTGACTTTTTTCTCTCTCCCTGGTGCCCCTTTTTCCCCTTCTTTCACTGCCCTCCTCCATTTGTTAAGTCCTCCCTCACTCTGCATTGCTCTCATTCACTATCCTCCTTTCACACCGCACAACCCCCTTTTCCACGGCTCTTCGTCCCTGGACCCACCCCTTCCTTTTCCCCTTCTGCAGATTGTAGGGCTGCAGTGAGTGGCTCTGCTGCTGGGGATTATGTGCTTAGAGGCCGTTGGCCATACGATTATGTGAAGGGTGGATAGAGGAATGCACCATAGGTGGGCAGCAGGCAGACAGGAGACAGGGCTGGGGGGTTATGCTTTTAAAACTGAGAATGGGAGATAGTGGCTAAAATATGGAAAGATTTGAAAATGTAACTTTCTTGGAGATCCGGGGTGTTTAACCTTTAAAG
>NW_015539930.1:1263744-1277053 GCF_001515605.1 Sinocyclocheilus anshuiensis
GGGATTATGTGCTTAGAGGCCGTTGGCCATACGATTATGTGAAGGGTGGATAGAGGAATGCACCATAGGTGGGCAGCAGGCAGACAGGAGACAGGGCTGGGGGGTTATGCTTTTAAAACTGAGAATGGGAGATAGTGGCTAAAATATGGAAAGATTTGAAAATGTAACTTTCTTGGAGATCCGGGGTGTTTAACCTTTAAAGACCTTGGGACCCCCACCCATACTCTCTGCCAACCCAGAGACCCCCAAGATAAAAACAACTAGATTTTCTCAGGAACCCTTTAAAAAATAACATTAACAATAACATTGTGAATAATAATAATAACATAATAATAATCATAACAAATATATAATAACATTAACTATCTTTATTACATATTATAATGTCGAACATATATATATATATATATATATATATATCCACAGAATATGATTGCTCATCATTCACACCCTAAAATACAAAGAGAATTGAAAATGTAACTTTTTTTTTTTTTTTATATATAGATCAACGGTTTTCAACCTTTACAGACCTAGCGACCACCTCTCATACTCTATGCCAACCCAGAGATCCATTGTTTAAAAGGGTTAGATTTTTTTCAGGAACCTTTTGGAATAACTTTCATCTATACTGTAATAATATTTAATACAAATTTTATTATTTAAAATAATAAATCTAAAAGATGAGGATAATAAACTTTAAGGATACTTCAGGGTGTCTATGGAAAGATTTCTACAGACACCCTGAAGTATCTTGAAGGTTAAAAATGTAAAAAGGTTGGATTATGACAAGGCCTGCACAGAATTCCACAGAGAGCAGTGCTCACAGTTTTCACTCACACATTTTACCATATTTAAACCCACTCTACAGAATTTTTGGAAGAAAGAAATTAGAATTAAAGCTGCTCTCTACTGGTCAAAAGTTTGGAATAATTATGATTTTTATGTTTTTGAAATAAGTCTCTTATGGTCACCAAGGGTATATTCATTTGATCAAAAATACAGTAAAAATAGCAATATTGCTCCAAATCAATATACTAGAGTAATTTATGAATAATCATGTGAAACTGAAGTAATGACTGCTGGAAATTCAGCTTTGCCATTACAGGAATAAAATGCATTTTAAAAGGTACTAAAATAGAAAACAGTTATTTTAAATTGTAATGATATTTCACAATATTGCTATTTTTGATCAAATAAATGCAGCCTTGGTGAGCATGAGACGTCTTTAAAAAACTTTGTTATTGCAAACTTTTCACAGGTACTGTATATTGGACCATATGGCTGTAGATGTGACACCTTCAGAATACTGCTTGTCAAACTCATGTTCTTTACTCATGTAAAAACTTTTACATTCCTTCCAGGCCAGTAAAGTCAAATATTCATTCATTTCATATTCATATTACCAAAATGGTGAACCATAACATGTAAATGGCTTTTTAGACCACAGGGTGTTCGTTACTAATAACTGGTTATGACTATATTATGAGTACCTGAATGTCCTCACTGCTTCATGTTTTTAAACATGTCTGGTGTGTGTGAAAATGTGGTCAACCGTAACCTCAACCATTTCCCGACCCATTGCCAAATGTTGACTTAGTGTCTGTGATTTTGGTTACTTTAGAGGAATAGTTCAAAGATTAAATTTCGGTCATTATTCACCCTCCTTTGCTGTGCAAAACGCTGTTTTGCTACATGGGGAAAAAAATGAAGAAAAATTTTGTGTTCACAGCAAAACCTTTTTCCATTTAAAAACTTTAGTAACCATGACGGTCCAATTGTAATAAGCACCATAAAAGTAGTCTACAAGACTTTAT
Organism: Sinocyclocheilus anshuiensis; assembly: GCF_001515605.1. Lineage (NCBI taxonomy): Eukaryota > Metazoa > Chordata > Actinopteri > Cypriniformes > Cyprinidae > Sinocyclocheilus > Sinocyclocheilus anshuiensis. The sequence continues at coordinate 1,265,559 of NW_015539930.1, forward strand.
ATTACAAGATTATATTAATGCCTTATATTACAAGGTTTTAAGAAAAATGAAATGTAAAGGACTTGGAATATAACACACAAGTTTCATGAACTACATCTACATTTTTAGTGATAACCACAGCTGTAGTTTGACTAAAATCTCACTTGTATAATAGCAGGTACTAATACAGTAAATACAGGTTTCATTTTGGGCTGAACTAATACCCATGGTCTAAAAGTAAAAAGTGAAGGGGTGAAAGGATCAGAAGCAGGTCAGTTATGTGTGTTATGAGCAGGATGTTATTAGTCTGAAGTGTGCAAATAGGGACAAATGTCCCACCATCATGTGAAACTGAAGTAATGATTGCTGGAAATTCAGCTTTGCCATTACAGGAATAAAATGCATTTTAAAATGTACTAAAATAGAAAACAGTTATTTTAAATTGTAATTATATTTCACAATATTGCTATTTTTGATCAAATAAATGCAGCCTTGGTGAGCATGAGACGTCTTTAAAAAACTTTGTTATTGCAAACTTTTCACAGGTACTGTATATTGGACCATATGGCTGTAGATGTGACACCTTCAGAATACTGCTTGTCAAACTCATGTTCTTTACTCATGTAAAAACTTTTACATTCCTTCCAGGCCAGTAAAGTCAAATATTCATTCATTTCATATTCATATTACCAAAATGGTGAACCATAACATGTAAATGGCTTTTTAGACCACAGGGTGTTCGTTACTAATAACTGGTTATGACTATATTATGAGTACCTGAATGTCCTCACTGCTTCATGTTTTTAAACATGTCTGGTGTGTGTGAAAATGTGGTCAACCGTAACCTCAACCATTTCCCGACCCATTGCCAAATGTTGACTTAGTGTCTGTGATTTTGGTTACTTTAGAGGAATAGTTCAAAGATTAAATTTCGGTCATTATTCACCCTCCTTTGCTGTGCAAAACGCTGTTTTGCTACATGGGGAAAAAAATGAAGAAAAATTTTGTGTTCACAGCAAAACCTTTTTCCATTTAAAAACTTTAGTAACCATGACGGTCCAATTGTAATAAGCACCATAAAAGTAGTCTACAAGACTTTATATTACAAGATTATATTAATGCCTTATATTACAAGGTTTTAAGAAAAATGAAATGTAAAGGACTTGGAATATAACACACAAGTTTCATGAACTACATCTACATTTTTAGTGATAACCACAGCTGTAGTTTGACTAAAATCTCACTTGTATAATAGCAGGTACTAATACAGTAAATACAGGTTTCATTTTGGGCTGAACTAATACCCATGGTCTAAAAGTAAAAAGTGAAGGGGTGAAAGGATCAGAAGCAGGTCAGTTATGTGTGTTATGAGCAGGATGTTATTAGTCTGAAGTGTGCAAATAGGGACAAATGTCCCACCATCACCACCATATCACCTGACACAAACAAAGTATCATGCTGTTTCCTGCTAATATATTTGGTGCATTTGATGTGCTTGACTGTCTCAACATGATCAGTGTAAAACTTTTTATATTCCCTGATTATTTTGTTCCTTTCAAACAAACAAATATGCCTCTCTTTTTTTCCCCTCCGGGCGACTGCTCTGCAGATGGTCTTGGGTGACTTGCATGCCGTCTGACTGGGCTTTCTGGCCAGCACCAGCCCTGTTTCACTGGGTGGCATGGACCTCTTTTCTCTCTCATCTCTTATGGGCTTTTTCTCATGTATATCTCTATCATTTCAGCCCCTTAATGAGGACTGGATGAGCCCATTGATGTTTTTGGGGTCTTGGGGCCCGCTGTCTGCATGCCTCTCAATGAAGTCTCCTAGCAGCAGTCATCGGCCGCTTTCTTCCCCGGGTATTGTCACCCCTGAAAGTGACTTACTTCAGGCCTAGTGTGCCTTTCTCGCTCACTGTCTTTGTCTGCCTCTCCATGTCTTTTTTTCTCTGTCTCTTCCACCACTGGCCGTTACTGCTTGAATAGTTAATAGTGGCCTCCTGCCAATGGACCTCATCCGTTCTTGATCCCCACTCCATTTTGCACGAACGTACGCACACACATCTCCTTACTCCATATCGAAAGGAAAACATACTTTTCCGTTTCAGCTTATGATCTACTATTTTTCAAAGCTTCTTTGCAGCAGGTACAACTTTAAGTCAGCCTTTGTGTGTGAGACTCCACATTTGCACATTTCTTCCCAATGCTACTCATGGTGCAAACCATCCTTTGCTCTGTCACATCAGTCCTCACATACGCTCTGAAGGCTGTTCTCTCAGGCAGCTGCTGTTCTTGCGGCTGTTCTGTAATGCTTCCCATTTCCACAAACTCTTTAATGCTTCTGAGCTTCCCCTCTGCTCTCTTGAATGGTGCCCAGTTCCGAAGCACAGAGAGGAAAACATTACAAAACCCCCTATGATTTTGACCACCTGTTCATTGCAAATCAGATCTGTTGTTTCAAAATGAATAGCACAGTAACCCTCATGTGTAACATCATCCAGCAGTGACAATTTATATTAAAAACTGCTCTCCTATTTGAAATTTTAGTCATGAAGATATATAATAATAAATGCATAAATACAGTCCATCAACTATATGAGAAGACTAACAGGGCTGTCCACAAATGAGATCTCCTAGACAGCACTTCTTTTATGTTGAGGACCTTTTATTTTTTTTATTTTCTGTATTAAAATTAACTCATATTTTATTCATTAATATTTGTCTTTTTGGGGGGGTGAGGGTTCATAAAGTCAAGAATGTCAGGGACAACTGTACTGATATCATAATTGGGCACCAGCAAGTTTGGTTTAAGGATGTTTTTTTTTTTTATAATGGCATCGCTATTGTTGAGGAAGTACGCTTGCCACAGTACTTTCAAAACCACCATGACTTCCCTTATTGCAGGGTGGAACCTCATTGGCTGGTTTGTCAATAAAGGTAGCGCTAACTGTAAGAAAACTACTCGCTGGCAAAAGTCTCTGGCCTTACTGGAAAAGGCTGGAGGTCTGTACAAAGACAAATTGTTCCTGTACTTAACATGAACCTACTTTACGAAAGAGTTATGCTAAAATAGAATCACGATTACCAAATATCATGCCCTTTAAGGACAAGAAGTTGCATTTTCATGGCCTCTCATTCCTCTTTGTCATTCATTCTTGCATTAGTGACTGTTACTATGCCACAATAGCTTAGAAAAGTTAACATGTTAATGTCTGATTACGGGATCACTTCCAGCTAGCTGTTTTACTCTGATCTGTGAAAAAAAGAAGGAAAACTTATTGGGTTGTAGTTGGTGGTGTGGCAGAGCCACTGGGTTTCTGTGTGGCCTGCTAATCGCGCCTTATGCAAATCCACATTCCTACATGTTCTTTTATGAGCACCTCTTTTATATGTACCGAGCATGCTTGCACTCTTTTTTCTCATATCCCCCTCGTACCGCCTTTTGCTCTCACCCATACATATAATTTTTTTTTAAAAGATGTCTCAGTGGGCTAGCTTCATTCAGGCAACATTTCAGTATCTTACAAATGTCAAAGTAATTGTTTGTTAAGGTAAATTGACTTGGAAACAAATACAAGTCAACAAGATGTCCTACAGCTGCTGATCTCAGACTGGGTGGGATGGTCCTGTCTGGGTCTGTTGGAGCACAGCGGTCAGAGTAAGTGGTCAGGCATCCATCTCTAGGGGGCCACTATGTGTCAAGGAGCCCAGGTGTAAGGTCACCCTGACCACTCTAGATTTGGATTAATTTGAACTGAATGCAATGCCTTCAAGTCATGTCTGAATGAGAGTATTTACGAGATTAATGCATGATGTCGTAATTACCAATGGGAAACTCAATAGTTGGGAAACAAACTGTTGTGAACAATAGTGATCAAGCATGACAGAAAATATTAATCATTTAGTCAGTTTATGAGGTGGCAGGCTTGCATAATAATCATAATAAATAATCAATTACACCTAATGTCCATCTTTTGCTCTTCATTTTGTCAGGGAGTTAAAAAGAGAGAAAGTCATATGTGTTATCTATTCAAATTCTATTACACAGGACCATGACTCCAGTAAACAATGACAGATTTTTATTCTTGTTTTTGAGAGAGAGAGAGAGAGAGAGAGAGACTACTCTCTGAATCAGAATATCCCTCTTTTCAACTGAATCAGCAGGCTGGATGGCAGGAAGGGGTTATCAATAGGGATAAGGGAGTGCGAACAACCCCCTCAAAACACTGTAAGAAAGAGACAAAGAGAGAGTAAATGAATGTGTAAATGTGCATGATGCATTTGATTTAATAAAATTGTCAAAATGTTCTGTGAAAGTAGACTAGAGTACATTAATCATGAGACAGCCAACAAAGAATCACAGCATGCAAAAACCAAACCACCAACTTTCACAAAGTTCTACACATACCCATCCCTTTCTTCTTTGTTTATTAAATATCTTTATTAATTTGATTATACTTTCAGCTACTACTCTCTGCTCAGCTGAAAAACATTAACCATGTTTGCATCCATTTCACGGAATTCCCTCGATTTTCCCACGCAATCAATTCAGAAAAATGTTAAAAGGTCCACACATACCAACTGGGCCTGCTCATAAGGTTTACAACCATGTTTATAAACACACACACACACACACAAATTATTTTATGATCACATTTTTCAGAGTTAACTCAAAATATTAGTGACTTTCTGCTTTGTTGTAGTTGTCCAAGACATTTCGGCATGTTGTTGTCATGCTCATCATTTGAATTTGCATTACAGAGATGACGTTTTTGTTTTTTTTTTTGTTTTTTTTTCTTTTAATTATTAAAAAATTAAAAGAAAAGGAAATAGGCTTGACCTACCCTACCTGTCAGAACCGGAGTGATGAGAAATAGGGGAGACAAAAGGTTAGCTGGGCAGAGCATGTAGTGACCATTTGTCTTGGAGCGGCCATTAAAGCTGGAGGTCGCAGTTGGGGGGAATGGGGTCAGGTAGAATGCACTTTTGATATGGTGATACATTTTGTGAAATCCTTGCAGTGAGAGATGTGGCGAGGCTGTGGGAAGATTTGCTCTCCTTTGTGGTGAGCCTCTCAAGGCACTTGCATTGTGTCCCATGAGCCTCTGAACGGGAAATGATTCCTTTAATCATGGGGTAGACCCGACAGGGGCTGCATTCGGGCAGTGTGTGGGATCGGAGTCTGCAGTGAGCGCTGACCACCAAGCTTGCCCTCCCAGCAGTCTCCTCAGTTCTGAAGACGGACATCCTATAGAGGGGACTGCTGTGAAAGACAACTAATGACTATTCTGTAGACAGGCTAAAGTCTATGTAAGCGGAAAGTCAGCCGTAGTAATTTTTCTTATGTTCAGCATTAATTTAACATTTGTTTCCCATGAACATGCTATCTTGTAAACTTAATTTTTGAGAAGATACTTTTTATGCAGTTATTTATTGCTTTCTGTAGCCACTGTCACAGCAACTGGCTGTTAACATTTCAAAATAAAAGTGCTTTAACCTCCTTTGTGTGTGAGGAATTTACAAGGTTCTTTTTTCTTTTTGTTTCCCACACTGAGCCCGGTGGCCTCTAGAAGCAAGGAGAAAATAAGGAAATGATTTTCCCCTCTGCTCCTATGGCAGATACAAGACTTCCATTGCATTTGAAGTCTACTTATTTTTTCATTGACCAGTACATGGTGACAGAGGTGAGAGGTGTCTAGATGTTTGGACAGACGTTAGGTATAAAAAAAAAAAATAGTACCGTTTCCCACATATTGTTCAGAAAATGTCCTCACAGTCGTTACATCTTTCTAGTTATTGCTGCTGTTCCTCTTTTGGAGATGTAGCATGCTCAGATTTCAAAGAACCACCCATCATACTGTCTAAAACATATAGGACCTTTCAGATACATACCAATTATAAGCCTTTATGAAATTTTTTGTCATGGTAGCCATTCTGGTTGCAGCCTAGAGTGAGACCCTATTAAAAGTCCCATGCATGCCTGCGTAGTGTCGATGACACACTGCATTTTATGACCTCTGCACTCCAATTGCTGCCATTATGGCCGCAGACAAAAGGTCTTCTCAGAAACGTACATATTTTACCACATGCAAAATTGGAAATTGGAAACTTCCTCTCACAAGCTGCAAGGCTTTGTCCTGGGCAGTCATGAAAGGCCTGTCTGGTGAAGAGGTGGAGTGGGGGAGAAGCAGAGGTTTGGGAGGGGGGGAGGTCATGAGTGTGCTTGGCCTAAGGACTGAAAGCAGAGACTCCTGTCTTTTTGGAAGAACAGGAATGTCTTTTGAAGCAGACATAAGCACCTAGCATCTTTCAGAAGGAGAAACCAGCTGATGAGGTGACATATATGAGGGAAGCCATCTTGGACCAGATCTTATCTGAGCTAATTGCTCACAGGAACAGCATACTAGGATGCTGACAAAAGTTCTTAAATGTGGCAGGAAGTCAAAGCAATGTTCAATTTCATCTACATTTCCAGTAATCAGCAAGGCTGCAGGTAATTCAACTGAATCTTCAGTAATTTGAACATAATCGCTAGCTTAACTAGCCTGGATTCTAAAAACGCACCAAATTGGAACCCCTGGCTGTGGTAACGTTTAGTCCTTCATCCATGATCAATGGCTGAACTGACATGGACTTTATTTTATGTCAGGGAGTGGATATCACCTTAACCATTGCTGTCAGTACAAATCCTGTGCAGGAATTACACCATTGCAAACTGGATTTGCCATCAATGAAATCCAGATATGGAGAGGAATGCATGGTATGGCCGGAGGGGAGGAGTTACAGAGGGGTGGTCAGTGGGCTAGAAGGGGGGTGGGTGGCCGGCTCTCCAGTACTCATTACCAATCTGTAAATATTTACCCTTCCACATCATTACTTCCCAATCATCACATACTCGATCATGTATGAATCAGAAAGGAGTGGAGGAAATGAAAAATAAACTGGTGTCAGTGCTCTGTGACCATTCATTATTCTCTAGAACTAACACGTTCTGGTGTTCTAGCCGAGACACAAGGAATTCAACAAGATTCACACGCTTGTAAACCAATATTAGCTTCACCTTATGTAATTGAATTTTACTGGTTGCTACCAATGGCAAACTACTTTTAGAAAAGATCTTTAAGTTTTAAAGCAAAGGTAAGGACCGTCACAGTCCTATATCTATGTTAATAGCTTTGGGTAATTAATGTTAATTTAAAGGGGTGGTTCATTGCGATTTCACTTTTTTAACGTTAGTTAGTGTGTAATGTTGCTGTTTGAGCATAAACAATATCTGCAAAGTAACGAAGCTGAAAGATCAATACAAACGGAGATATCGTCTTTTAAAATTCTGGCAGTTTAATGCCTACAAAAACGGCTCGTAGGGACTACAAGTTACCGCCTTGTTTACAATACAACCAGAGAACAAGCCGCTGAGGTGAAGGGCGGGACATTTAGACGTGCACTAGAGGCTGATTAGCAAATCACAACACACTGGGCTAGCTAACCAATCAGAGTCCATCGCCTATTTCTGAGGGAGGGGCTTCATAAAAGAAGGAAATGATCAGCGTGTTTCTCAGAGAAGGGACAGAGTGGTGTGGAATAAAGGTAAATTATGTGAAAAATAATGCGTTTTTTTAAAAAACGAAGCATTAACACATGTTAGACTGCACCCCATAAACACAATCAAGCCTAGAAAAAAAACACTGAACCACCCCTTTAAGGTTCTTGTAACCAATCAAGGCTTTATGAAGGTGACCAAAGCTTGCCATCTAGTCTACATTCACCATACTAAACTTAGATTCGGTTTGGGACTGATTGCAATGAAGAAGCAGTGTTTTAGTCACAGATGCTGTACAATATGGGATAAGATGGAAGCCTGTGTTAACCCAGGCCTATCCCGCATGTAACATCATTTACTCAGCTACATCCGGTAGAGCTTTAGCTAGTCCAGTGATAAAACAAAAGGTACTTCCCAGACCCCCTCAGAGATCAGCCTCAACAGAGCATGGCAGAAATGTGACAAGACATGGTTGCTCAAGTCTTAGGCCTCCTTCAATATCTTTACATGGAAGGACGTTTTGGAAAGGGGGCAATATACGGGTCTGGGGAATTCCTGCAGCTCTTTCGGATTTAAAGAGTCTCAGATTTCAAGGTGGTCAAATCATTGGCTTCTCAAAAGTGAAAGTCTAGAGTTTCTGTGAATACCAGCTTTCCCTTTCATTGCTCTTCTGGTGGCTACAGAGAGCCTCTGTTAAATAGCCCATAAGCCTGTAAAATTGCAGATGGTGTCTGTCAGGAAAGTCAAAGACCACCAGTAAAAATGAACATGTTGACACTGTTTGGATAAGCAGAGCCAATGAATCCTGGCTTGTTGTCTACGGCTCACAAAGTCACTTCCAGTTGGAGCTGTATTAAATAAACAAGTGGGTTTTCTTCTCAACACTCCTCAAAGTACACCACAATAATCACATTTAGATATTTCCTCTAAAAAAAAAATTAAAAAATAAAAATCAACTCTAGTATTGGTTTGTGTGTGTGTGTGTGTGTGTGTGTGTGCGTGTGCGTGTGCGTGCATGTGCGTGCGTGCGTGCGTGTGTGTGTGGGCAGTTTATGGCTAAAATTATGTTATGTCGTAACCAACTCGGCCTTTGTTACTTTAAACACTTGAGTCCTGAGACAAATGGATGATGTAAAACTATCAGATTCAAAGAGATTTTAATGCAAGAATGGGGCTACAGCTTAATATACTATAACATCCTTTGGTCATTTGTACTTTTCCTGTTTGGCGACAGCTAACAGCTATATGAGACTGTCTGGAAGCTTTTGAGCCAAAAAAAGGTATGTTACAGTTTAATCCAACCCTACATTCCACAATAAGGAATGCCTGAGTCCCTTCATTAGCTAATACTATTGTGAATTGACTTCATTGTCTCCTTTTGCCCCCACCTCCTCTGAAGAGACCGTGCTGTGAGTTTCCACCACTCTTTAGTCCAGACCCAATTCATGTCACCCCAATCTGCCTGTCTATTCCAGAGCTTTGATCTATATAGGATTTGAAGAAAAAACAAGACCTCAAGAATAGCCAAGGCTTATTGCAATTAAAGTGAGCTAAAGTACAACTAAGTGTGTTTGATATTCTAATATTGTCACTTTATATAAAAACTTGTAGCTTTTTTATATATATCTTCTCAGATCGTGAGCAGATAATGTATCTTCCTTTGTTAGTGGCCTATAAAAGGCCAAGAAGAAACAATCTTGCAAGAAGTAACAGTCATGTCGATTCACTGAAGGCATAAAAAACCTTTATGACATTGTGACACAAGGTTTATACCTCAGTGGGATCTTGCAAATCGAGATGAGCAGATGACAAACAGGCTGTTCACCATTTCATTTGGTGTTGGTTGCTTAACAATAAACATTACAGTAGTGTAAAGTCATGGGCTTGGGTCATAAATACCAGAGAACCTGAACTTTAAGGATACTGAGAAAGACGAGAGATGGCTATATAGACCAGGATTTCCTGACGATCTATAGAATACACAAACAATGCCCAAACCGGAAACAGATTGAGGAAATATGGACTGGCTCCCTAAACAGGTGTGACCAATCACAGACAGACACTGAGGCTGCATCCATAATGCTGCCTTTACAGTATGGAAGGGATCAAGGAATGTCTGAATTAAGTGTTTATGAAATATCCTGTCTACTAAGATGCCTTCATCTAGTCTGTTTTTGAAGGCAGCGTAGAAATGTCCCTTGCTGTCTGTGATATCCCATAATCCTGTGTGCGTGGCGATTGGTGGAAAGCATAAAAATTGCATTTGAAGGAACGGTTTAAAGAAGCCTTGGAAGCAAACTATTTTCTTTACAAGGTACCTTCATATACAAAATGCTGCTTGTGAAGTCATTGATTGACTGGCCAACAAGGCTGCAAGGCAAATGCTTTTGACTTTAGATGCAGCCTGAGAAAGTTCACCCTTAAATCAATAATTGTTTAACTAGATCCCTCTTTACTAAATATAACAAAAAGCAGCCAATTCACAAATCCAAATTTTAGTCATCAAGCAATATCCTCACAACATTAACATTACCTGAGAGACTCTTTACACCTCTGAAAACAGAGATTTGCATAATAGGATTCAGCTGCATCTGTGGTTTAATTAAGTTTGTGACCACATTGCTTTGTCAAGGATCAGGGAATGCAGGAGGAAACTCTCCAGGTTGCCAAACCATTTGTTAAAAAATCCTCCACCATGGGGGACAGAAGAGTTAAGAGAATGCAGGATATAAGATGCTGGATAACAATAGCAATCAGTAATATTGACACATAGAATAAATTCTCAGAGCAGTAATGAAACATGATAGACAACTCAGAGAAGTACTGAAAGATGTTTTCCTCTTTTGCAAGATGACTCATTGGATCTTCCTTTGATGGTTTAACGCAGGAGGAATTGTTTGTATACATTGTAGACAAAAGGATTGTAGAGAGAAAAAGAGAGAAGAGAAGAGGAAGGAAACTTTACCATGTGTTGAGGAGATGAGCTGCAGAACTGTTGAATGGATAGGCAATGACACTAAGTTAAATAAATGCAGGAGTACAGTCACTCACATTTGCACAGCACAATCAAAGCCTTCTCTCACCACCACTGCATGTGTGTGTGATTTGGACCAGGCCTGATCCAGCACAAACGTTAAGCCGGCCACGTGCAAGAAGGGGGCACCCCAAGGGTTATGCGGTTGAAAAAGGGACAGCTGTGGCCCTGAGGCTTGTGTTGACACCATACACAGTGTGTGCCTCTACCTCCTACACCCTATAGTTTCATCACATGTGAGAAGACACTCAACCTGCTTTCCAGTTTGTATTGTAAATCTATGCACTAAACATATGTACCGAGTGTAGGTAAAGTAAGACAGTACATCTTAAAATGCCTCGATTATGGCATTTTTAAGGTTCCTGATATAATTTTGGGAGTCTCCTACAACAGATTTACATGCATGCAAGATCAAAAAACACTTCCATTATCATGCACTGTCGGCTTCACAAATGTGCAGATCTTTAACATTCATAGACAGCTACATTGCACACTGCATGGAAGGTAATATTTGAAAATGTAAAATAGGGGCACTTTAAAACCACAGTGCACCTTGTTGTGGCTTGCTCAGTTAGGGTTAGAAAACAATTAATATTCAGTAACACTATCATATGAGAACACAATTTTAATTGAGCTAGATAATGTCATAATAACTTTGCAACATTGATACTATTATAGACAATAATGAAGACCGATGCCTTATTGAAATTGGATGAAAATGAGGCTGTGAGGGAAAGACTGACAGTCTTTACAGTGGCATGCACTGTATAAAGGTCCTAGATCACATAATTTTCACAACTTACAACTTTAAAAAATTGAGTTCCCTTTCATGGGAACTTCGAACTGCGTCCTCTAGGGGTCGCTATGGGGAACGCCTCGTCGTGACCCGTGTCTGAAGCATACATTGAAAAAACACCAACTCGTTGGCCGGCGACAGCCATGA
>NW_015539930.1:1277104-1277408 GCF_001515605.1 Sinocyclocheilus anshuiensis
TTCAATGTATGCTTCAGACACGGGTCACGACGAGGCGTTCCCCATAGCGACCCCTAGAGGACGCAGTGTCTCGTTCCCTACTCAGGGAACCATGGTTACATAAGTAACCTGAGACGTTTTTCTTGTAGCTTTTGATGACGTAGAGGAGACTGGTTTTCCTTTGCTAAAGTAAGGAAACTTTGCTCCTGTTAACAAACATTGGTTTTCACGAGACTCGCTGGCGCATTCACAACGCCGACCTCATACGTCATCAGCCCGGAGCTGCTTCCGTGTACAACTGTTGGCGCAAGCTACATTAAAGTGA
>NW_015539930.1:1277436-1296482 GCF_001515605.1 Sinocyclocheilus anshuiensis
ACACCTAGGATGCCTTGAGGGTGAGTAATTTATGGGCTAATTTTCATTTTTGGGTGAACTAACCCTTTAACTTTTAAATTCATTTTTCATTCCTACATTTAAAAACTGTTGTGTGCAATATTGATAGAAAACCACCACAAACTCCTCCCTTTTCATACAAGGGATTATGGGTAATATTAGCCCAAAAATATGCATGGATATACACATTGAAAGTCCAACATAAATATTATATTTCACCTTTGACAAACTATTTTACATTTATTATAATTTGGGACATACTAATTATAATCTTGCATATAATATTTATGATGGACATTTATTTTTTTTTGAGACACAACCCTAGTATGCTCACATTAGCACTCTTTCACTTTAGATTTATTGTTTGTTACTTTTACTCATTCCTCTCCCAACTCATTTGACTTCCCAAACAAATATCCCATCTTCACTTACTTCTCTTGTGGTCTTAACCTCTTTTGCTTCGACATTGATTTATAATCTAAATGACATGAAGAGCTAAGCTAAACTAAAGCCTATAATAGTGAGTGGTCTCAGCACTGTTAGTGGCTGACCTCCATGGCTGACCCCTCTGCCCCAGGTCTCAGATGCTAAAAGTTACTCTTATCACCTCCTCTCACACATTCCCATAGAGGCCTTCAAGATCCTCAGCTTCATACTGTAGGCCTGCTGTTTAGTATTGACAGAAAGTCATTCTAATTAAATATATTATTTCATCCAATGTTTGAGCATTATGTATTTTTTTGTTTGCATAATTGTTTAACTTGTTAGCTTAGTGACAATTGCTAACAAGCTAACACAGACTAACAAGCTCTGTTACACATCATGCAGATAGATAGATAGATGGATGGATGGACGGACGGACGGACGGACGGACGGATGGACGGACGGACAGACAGATAGATAGATAGAGACTGTTTGATAATTATATAGCTAACCTGCTACGCTCTCATATGATGTATAAAGTATCATAAATAAATATAGGTAAAGCATTAACACCATCCATAGAGCCTATGTGAGTTCAAAGCCCGAACCAGTTTTATCTGCCCTGAATAAGTAATACAGACGAGAAGCTGTAGGGAATTTGGACCAAGATGAGTACGGCCTGTTTACAGAAAGAGGCTACTTTGTTAATGTTATGTTAAACTGTTTTATGAAATGGCCTTTTTACTTAAGAGCTTGACTGGATTGTGTAGTTCTGTTTTAAAGCTTGACTAAATCCTGATTTATTTGCATTGACAAATGACCATTGATTGTTTTAATGAGAAAATTCACACACATCGGCATCAACAAAGGTAAGGCTACATGTGGATACAGGATTTTATCGAGGGTTTAGACAAATCCTCACGTTTGCCTAAAGAGCCCCTGTGTGGTGGTGTTAATTGTAACAAGTATGTGTAAATAAAGAGTGTGTAAATGAATGCAGAGAGGCTGCCTGCTTTTAAATGGGAGACCACTTGGTTAAATACCTGAATACTCCAGGCCTTCACAACTGGTAAACAGCAAGGATGCTTCAGCCTGCATTGTCTCAATTACACACTCAACAATTAGCCAGTGTTTGTGGGCTTGGTGCTCTGTTTACGAAAATGAGAAAACATTCATGCATACGCAAATGAACGCCATCAGATTCTCCTATCAGTGCTCCAGATGGTCCACCTCCCGTTCACCCCTCCCTCATCCCAACACCATCCCCCCAATCCGCACAACACCACCCCTTCCACCATCTTAACCCTAATGAGCCAACTCTGTCTGGATTCAAAAGGAGACCCGTCCGGGTCATATCAAGGAGCAAATTTAAATGAACTGTTTGTGTTTCAATAGGTTGCCAATGGAATGCGAGCTTCTACATTATGAGTTCCCGCAGGGTGGTCTTCTTGCTCCTTGAGATTCACTTTAGGGGTCCGGCCGGGGGCGCCATGGCAGTGGGGGTTGGATGGGTGTAGAAATTGGAAGTTTAGGGTGAACTTTCAAGCTATTGTCCTGAGTGTTTCCTCTTCTATTTCATAAGTTAACATTTTCCAAACAAATTGCGGTCTCCTTTTTGACAACTGGTCTGCATTTTATATTGGAATCCGAATTGAAATATTGGAATCTCCCAACATTTAGTTTAACAACGGACAATGTAAATTGCTAATTGCTACACAGTAATAGGAGGTGGTTACATTTGTGACAAATGAAGACATCTGTGTATGAGTGTCTCTTCAACTGTGGGCACTTTTGCCTCTGTGGACTTTTAGAAAGTTTTTACGCACTGACTAGTGTTTTATGTCTAGTATTGTCCAGTAACAATGTTAAATATTGTGCACAGGTCATTTCTCAAACAGTGTCATTTTAAATGATGTACTGTATTGCATTGTGTGGTAGAAATGTCATTTGACTACTTTTTCTTACAACAGCTAATTTCATAGTTAGCTACATTTGGGGAAAGTCTGTAAAAATAGTGCTTAAATTAGTGTTAATATGGAGAATGAATTTTCAGAATTGATTTTTTATTTTCATGTATGTATTTATAAAATGTCCAAGTAATATTTCCATTTATTTCTATTTATTCCTTTGTATTTAGGGGGAAAAAAGGATAGAAATGACAGCACAAATGGGTTGGGGACAGCTATCATTATTTTCACACAATACATTTCACAAAATAAATATTTCCATGCTAATTATTATTTACATACTGTAATATTTACATGCTGTCATTAATTAATAATGATTTAGATTTTTGTAGGTTGAATTGAAAATAAAAGTCTTAAGTAATTACTCAGCACTTATATAATTACACTGTAACAATGACACCTTAAAATAAAATGTACCATTTTTTTTTAACAAAATTATTTAAATTGAACCAAATTTAAATAGGACAATAAATGTATCTGAAGTCAGAGAAACAAATATGTTTATAGCAGGCAATATTTGTGAACATTTTTTATTAATTGGCTGAGCACTACGTTGTCATCTTTTTAGTTGAGACTGATTTGAATATTTCTTAGCATAATGCAAAGCTTGCTAATATAATAATCTCCAGCACATCACACCCACACACACACACACACTTATACATAAACGAACAATCTGTCCTCTGTAATCTGTTTAAAGCATTTGAATAACTGAAGCGGAAGTATAAGAGCTGTATGATTAAACCTCAGATCTCCCAGGAAGTAACGCTGGCAAATAAGAGCATTTGCATGTCTGATCTGAGATTCCTCAAATGTGTTTCATCATATATATATATATATATATATATATATATTAGAAAATGGCTCTAATTGTTGGTTAAAGTCTTTGAAAGTTGAAACAGGGTATAATAATACATCTCTACTAAGGAGCTGCTGATTATGGTGCATTATTATTTTTAGACAGGTTAGATGCACTTGACATCAAGGTTCAAATCCCAGACGAGCACAGTGCTATTGTCTAACCATCCTTGGTCAGGACTGTTGTTGGAAACGTGAAGTCCCTGATAAAGCAAACCACTTGGCTGATGCTTTTCACACAGCATCTCTCAACTCTCCTCAGGTTTTGTGTACTGATCCAGGGCTCCCACTCTAAGGGGCCCAGGCCCAAGAGCCATTCATCACCAATGAACAGCTGAAATTAGCCTTGTTAGTTGTAATAGGACGGAAATGCTTAAGAATACAGTTTAATCCTAATTGTTCCTATATTTTAGGTAACCTGTAGACAAAACAGAGAGGGATGACAGAGGACATACAATCTCTAACTTGATGGAAGTCACTAAGTACTGTTTAAAATAAAGATTTAACAAAACATTAAAGTCAAAAATGGCTATTTGTTACATAATGAAAAAGAATGAATTTAAGTCATGGAGAGACACAAAATCGGAATACCAGTGCAGATCCCTTCTCTTCTCAGTTTCTTTGCTGTCCACATGAATGGCAAAAATACAATAAATAAAATAAAATATAAAATAAAATACAAATTATAATAAATGTTTAAATCTACATAATTTATATATATTATATTAATTATAAATAAATAAACGAATAGATAGACAGAGATGGATGGATGGATGGATGGATGTATAGATAGATAGATAGATAGATAGATAGATAGATAGATAGATAGATAGATAGATAGATAGATAGATAGATAGATGATAGATAGATAGATGATAGATCTCTGTGATAGAAAGTATCACAGAGAAACATGGAGAAAGCATCTCTGTGTGTGCCATCTCACCACATGCAGAACATCAGGAAATGACATACAGGTGTCTCATAAAACACAAGTCAAACAACTACTTCAACAGGAATGCTAAAAACATGGCTAATTAGACTTCATAAAGGTGCGATGTGGGTGATGCAGCAGCCATCATGCTGTTCCTCACAGGTGGGCTACCGGCGCTGTGATAGTTGCTAACAGATACATAACAACAACCGATGCATTCCCTCCTTCGCCTCCTGTCCCTAACTACAACACAAACACAGACGATTCTCACGCGGTAACAATAAACTTCCCTCCAGTCCAGAACAGACATGAAGTGTGTTCCAGTTCACAGAGTATCTATGTAGTGTTATACTTTATAAACTGAGCATGCAGAAGTTTAGTTCATTAGACAAAATTAGTTAATTTTTCATGTACAAGTGATTTAGTGATTTTATGATATGTATGTGTTTTCTGTACTATTATGTGTGTCTTGATAAATCATGCATTGTAACAGTCACATCACTTGTAAGAAAAAAAAAACCTTAGAAACTACAAATGAGATGCATTAAACTAAAAAAAAAAAAAAACTACAAGCGATCTATGAATCCCTCGTATAGAAACACTTTGCATTTATTAAAAGTATTTGATTGAACCTGCATTTGTCTAGCAACGGTTTCTAATATCTTGCTGTACGTTAACACAGTGATAATGGCTCATGAACATAAGTCCGGATGTCAAAGCAACAGCAGATGCTGTAAGCTGGCAGGCAGCCCGATGTCTACCATTAGGTGATAAAGCATATTATTAAAATTAGCTGAGTCCATCACTAATAAAGAAAAACTTAATTTTGAATCTTCCATTTATTCAATTTAAGGAAATGAGAGTCCAGTATTACTAATGGTCTTTTAATGAGGTTGTTCATTGAGCAAAACTTCAAGCATTTTTCTATGTAGCTGAAGTTTCCTATGGTGAACGAAGGAAATGCACAGTGTGTAAATAAGTTTCGCTGTAATTACTAACATCAATTGTACATGTATTTTATTTATTGGCTCTCTATCCCACACTCCAGAGCAAATAAAGCGTTAGTTCACCCACAAAATGGAAATTCTGTCCAGTTGCTCATCCTCATGCCATTCTAAACTTTAATTAATTAATAATTAACAATCATAGGTATTCAGGTATACAAGATGTGTTTCTAACACACATAACTGTTGGTATGTTTACAAAGACACTGAAATTACATTAGCATTTTGCAAAATTATAAAAGATATACATACATTTATGAAACCTTTTAGGTTCATATAATATTAAATGAATGGAATTAATAGGCTGAATGTAATTTATTTAATTAATGGCATTCATTAAATATGTTAAATGCCATCATATTAATTTAACACATTTACATTATTCTCAATTTAATTATAATACATAGTTCTATTTGTTTATTTATTTACGCGTGCCTTGGAACAAAAGCTTAAAAATATCTTAAAAGTATCTGCATATTACGTAGGATAGGAACTCTTAATTTTTTTTATAATAGTTAAATGGAAATATGATATAAGATTATGCTTATATGTATGCTTATTTTATTTTGTAAAATTATATTATATTAATTTATATATTATATACATCCTAAAATGATGTTATAAAACATTATAAAAAATATATTATTAAAAAGTATAATTATTATTATTATAATATATTATTATTGGTTTATTTACATTGTTAATGGTTTGGATGCTTGGTGTGTATTTATTTTTGTTTTTGAATTAAAAAAAAGAAAAAGAAAAAAACTAACGCTAATGAGATAAGGCTGATTTTCCATGCAGTGAAAGTTGACAACAGTGGTTACCATTTACTTTCATGGAAAAGAGCAGCTTTATCATTCAGCTAAATTTCTCTTGTTCCACTCAAGAAAGAAAGTCTTACCAGGTTTGGAACAACAGAATAAATTTAAATTTTCGAGTGAACTATTCTTTTTTTTATGGTAACTGAATTATAAGCAGCACAGAATAAGCTTTGCATATTGAATGGGTTAGCAGGTGAAGATAAAAGGACAGGAAAAAGCAGCTCAGTTTTGAAACAAACCCATTGTGGAGGCCAGCCACACAAAACTGCATCAACCACATGTAACAAAAAGAAATTTATGGTCATTTAACTGCTCTTTCCTGTGAGGGCTGCTGGAGGCAGCAGGAAGAGGCTTGCAGTCTGCGAGTCAGTCAACTGTATGTTTTCTCACAAAGCAGATGAGTCCAGAGAGGGCAGAGAAAAACAGCGATAGATCAGGGGAAGAGGAAAGTTTGTCTGTGTGGGTGTGCATGAATGTAGTCCTGCTTTAGTTAAATGTTCTCAGAGGTAACTGCTGCATGTGCTCACTGTGTGGTCATCTACCCAAGCTCTGACTGGTCAGCGGCTGGCCAATGGGAAGACTGCACTTCAGAACCATTCATGAAAAACTGAGCAGATCTAAGTTTGAGTAGCTGAACAAACAGGATGTGCAGTGAATGTGAAGGCTATCACACCCCAGCATGCCTTCCTCCACCGGCGTTTCATTCAACTCTACATGGTCAGACTTCCTACTATCTATTGCTGCACTTCTGCTTATTTCATTTCATTTTCTTTTTTTTATGATAGACAAGGGCAGACCAGTTTTTGTCTCTTCCTCTTTTTAGCAAATTCTTTTTTATCTCTCACATACACTATTTTTTTCTGCTGATTGAAATCATCTCTTTGCATTTCCCTAATTATATAAACATTACTCTGTTTTCATTTTTCTTTAAAACAGATAAATCCCTGTTTTTTTTTTTCAGTTAGCACAGGTTTTTCTTTCTTTTTGGAACTGATTGGCCTCATTGTTTAGAGCTTGTGCACCTAATGCATTTTTTAGTTGAAAAATACTAAAACAAATGCTTGCATAAGCTCTGATCAATTAGGACTATGACCAATCAGTTGTGAAAAGAAATGCAAAACCTGTGCTAACTGCAAGAAAATAAGTTGATAAAAATACTGAATCCATAATTGGTAATAATATAGCATAACAAGAAGTAAGTAATTTTTTGAAGCATTAGCTGACAAACTGACATATTGACATACTGACACTTGGTATGTGTATGCTTACACATTTTTTAGTATTTTGACAAAAAAATTTAAAAATAAATAAAATTCCACCAACGCAAGCAACAAGTGGCAAGGAATGTGTTGCTGCTAGTCTAGTGTTTCTAGTGTTTCCCCAGAATCCTGCCACTATCACTGGACATTAATCATTTCAAGTCATGCAAATTAACACAACTGCGTCTTATTGTTCTCTTCACATGGAGCCGTTTCTTAGGAAAGATTCTTTCAAACCGATATTTCTTTAAAAAATTAGATGGAAATGAATGATGTCTTTTTCATTTTAGAAACGATGGACAAACCTGTCAAGGGTACATACCATGTGAAAACTCCATGAGAGTCTCCATGCAAGACACATGCTTATTGTGTTCTTAGAGTTCAAACATGCTCCAGTATGAACAAAGAGGTTAAGGCGTTATTCAGTTCTACTGATATCTATAAACATATCTTAGATAATGTAACATTCTCGTCCGGTTTAGCAACTCACTGCCCTGATTGCATGTTTGTCATTGTCTTTGTAATTCTCATGACTGTTTATACTTCTCATTTGTGAGCTTTCATTGTTTAGTATTTTATTTTTATTAGCTCCTTTTATTCAGTTCCTCCCCTGGAAATCCTGGAGACGTGTGATGGATAAGTAACGAGAATTTTTACTTATCCATCCCCCGCCCCCCATTAAAACATGTTGTGTCATGTTTTAATGCTCTCAAATGAAAAATCAGGAAACAAAAGGCTAGCATGATGCATTTACATACATATGTTTAGACACACATTGAGAAAACTAAACTAAACATGTAAATGACATGCAGACTCTAAAACAGACATAACCCTATGCACAGCTTCAAAGTTCTTTGATGATGCATTGTTTTCTGAACAAAGGTTGATTGGGTGCATTTAATTTCAATGGCTGAGATTATATTTTTATCTTATTTTATTTTATAATTTCATTAATTATTTCACAGCAATTTGACGTAGAGCTTGGTTTATTGGGTTTTATTTCATTTCATTGGATGAGATTATATTATTGTATTTCTTTAAATGTGAGAAAACGTATTATATCTCATTTAATTTTATTTCTAATAATAATCTTATTTTATTTTGTTTTGTCACAGCATATGACAGAGCTTGATAGTCCACAGAGATATGGTTCTATTTAATTCTATTGGATGAGATTATATTTTTCCATTTCTTGAAACCTTATGTTATTTTATTTATTTTTTATTGTATTGTATTTTATTTATTTATTTATTGTTTGTTTGTTGTCACATCAATATGACACAGAGCTTGGTAGCCCACAAATTTGTGTACTGGGTAATTAATTGTTTTGCTTAGAATTATAATATCTGCTTATTGAACAAACAAAATAAAGGATTCTAGTTATGTGAATAATAAGATGTGAGACTAAAAGTATAAGTAAATCAAAAAGAGTACCCCCTCCAAATAACATGATGATCATAAATGTACAACAGACAGCCCAAGGCCCAACCTACCCATATCCCCCATTTTCTAATCTGTTCCTAATCTTGAACTGAGATAATCAAAGAATAAAACCGTATTTGTTTGCTTTTGTTTTAGCGGGCACATAATCTCTCTAAACCTTGTCCATTCAATACCCCACTTTACCTCATGATCCCAGATTAGTGTGACTAAAGCAGGCGCGTCCTGCAGGATATTTAGGAGTTAATTGATAGATGTGTGATAATCAATAAGTCTGGCATCTGTGTATTGGGATTAGTTTTAGAGGACATAATGTAATGATATGGATTGCTATGAGCTAGTTTTTGCATCTGAGTTAGCAATGAGCACAGTGATATTTCTAATTAAATAATCAATCCTAGAGTCTGTAGTAAAATACTTAAATCTCCCTCAGTAAACATTTTAATGCACTTTAATTTATTCTTGCCAATAATATAATTAATTAAGCCAAGGCCTGCTCCACAAGAAAAAAAAACTGCCTCTGGGTTCAGCAAAATCTATTCTTATTAAAAACATGAGTGACTTAAGTGAATTTAGTTTTATTATTACAGCATATAGTTTCACATTGGATAGAGCTGCACTGTAAAAAAAATGATTGTGATTTTAACAGTAAAATACTGTAAAAATGCTACAGTAAAAACCTGTTAACTGGTTAACAGTAAGTTTCCATACTATATACGGTGAATAAATGTAATTACATTTAATATAATTTTACAGTAAAATACTGTTAAAAATACAGTTTTGGAAGTGAAAAAGAAAAAGTCATTGTATAATTTACAGTGAAAAACCGTAAATTGACACTCCCAGAATTCCCTGCATGACACTTCATATTTGATGGGGTTTTTTTTGTTGAAGTAACATGTTTCTTCTTCGTTTTTTCTTATTAGATGTGTACATTATGGTTTAATCTTACATCTAATGTTGTTAAATTAATGTTTATTGCATTATTTCAGCTTTACCGTAAATGTCACATATTTTTTTTTTACAGTGTGTGTATGTTTATTATCAGTACTATGCAAGGATGTAAAGGAAAATAAAAGATGTGCACTGCCTATGTATTGTAACTAAGACTCAACCAAAGTATAAAACCCAGTGCTAAAATTATTGTTATAGTCCGTCATATCTAACGCAGCAGAAACAATGAGCTGACTCAGGCTCTATTTCTGGAAGAGCATATTTTTATTACACACATCATAATCTAAATATATTATTCTTTCTTCTTTGTTGTTGCAGTGACATGCTGTGTTATATCAGTCAGTTTTCAGTAGAGTGTAAATCATTACAAATTCTCAAAGCACAGAATTGTTCCCCACTACCATTGTTGAACTGTTTAAAAATAATCTAGGATTTGAAATATGTGCAATGAGAAAAAGGGGAAAAAATAGACTGTTTAAAAGTTAAAATATCTTAACAATAGGGTGCAACTAAAACAAACTATGCAAGACTGTAATGTCTTTAGATAACCCTGTGTTGATAAGCATGAATAATTTAAGATCAATTGATGTTGAACTTTGATAATATGTCTCTGTAAAATAAGAAAGGTTGGGGTAAGAGCAAGACAAGAAGTTATTACTGTCCAAAGAGCATTAAATACAGTATTTTCTCCCCTCCCTTCCTTTTGACACATGTTGGCTCTTTCTGAAGTTGATGCTTGTACAACAGATGATATTGAGATGGCCATCTGTATTAATCATACATTTATGAAGGAAGTCATAGGACAAGATCTTTCACCTTCCTTTGATTGTCAGTTTGGTGTTTTTGGAACATGGGTACGTAAACAGCAAGAAGTCCAAGCCCAAACAAATTCTGATTCTTAAGAACACAACATTACAGTACATCACTATCAGGACACAAGAAATTACTTTTGCATGCCTGTGCACAAAATCATGAAGGTAAAATGTTACATATAATAAGTATCTAGAATGTAGTATTGGGGAAGCTATAGTTTAAAACTGTAGCTTGCCAAATTAATCATAATTTGAAGTAGTTAGAGAGCTAACTACAGAGCGTTGCTTAAAAAAGCTACAAAAAAAATCTAACAACTTCAAAGTTACTTAAAGCATTAGTTCAGCCAAAAATTAAATTGCTGTCATCATTTATTCACCCTCATATTGTTCCAGACCTGTATGACATACTTTCTTTTTTTTTTTTCTCAGCGAAACATAAAGAAAAATATTTTGAGAAATGTCTTGATGTCTGTTTTTTATACGGTCGCAATGATTTTGCCAAGTAAGACATGTTCCTGGATCAACATCTTTTGTTGAACCTGGATCAACATAACTGTCCAAAAATATAGACCTCAGCGAAACATAAAGAAAAATATTTTGAGAAATGTCTTGATGTCTGTTTTTTATACGGTCGCCATGATTTTGCCAAGTAAGACATGTTCCTGGATCAACATCTTTTGTTGATCCTGGATCAACATAACAGTCCAAAAATACAGACTTAACCCAGTCCCCACCCCTAAACCTAACCTTACCCATAATTTATTCCTAAAATCAGGGCCAAATTAATCATAATTTGAAGTAGTTAGAGAGCTAACTACAGAGCGTTGCTTAAAAAAGCTACAAAAAAAATCTAACAACTTCAAAGTTACTTAAAGCATTAGTTCAGCCAAAAATTAAATTGCTGTCATCATTTATTCACCCTCATATTGTTCCAGACCTGTATGACATACTTTCTTTTTTTTTTTCTCAGCGAAACATAAAGAAAAATATTTTGAGAAATGTCTTGATGTCTGTTTTTTATACGGTCGCAATGATTTTGCCAAGTAAGACATGTTCCTGGATCAACATCTTTTGTTGATCCTGGATCAACATAACTGTCTAAAAATATAGACTTAACCCAATCCCTACCCCTAAACCTAACCCTACCCATAATTTATTCCTAAAACAGTGTGAAATGATAGCTGATTTACAAGGGTGTAGGAGCACCTAACCCTGATTGTAAACCTAAAACAGATATTTCCTGAAAAGTTATCCCTCAGTTCTGATTGGTTGATAGGACTGTTGTTCCAGGATCAACAAGGATGCTGATCCAGGAACATGTACTTGGTGAAATCACACTCACCTTTTTATACAATGGAAGTCAACTGTCACCAAAACTGTTACAAACATTATTCAAAAGATCTTATTTTGTTATCTGCAGAAGAAAGAAAGTCATACAAGTTTGGAATGACATGAGGGTGAGTAAATGTTGATGGAATTTAAAAAAAAAAGTATATTTTATTATTATTTATTTAGGCAGTATGTATTTTTATTTTTTATTATATATATTATTTTATTTACTTCAATACTGTGACATGTTACACTTGAATATATACATTTATGGTAAGTACAAAATTAATAATATAATAATAAATAATTCATATAACTAAGTAGGAAACAGTACAGGAACTCAACTTAATCATTTTTGTGAATCTGTTCATTTAAATTAATCATCCTAATTAACTAATTCGGCAGGTGCACCAGAAGACAGTAAACCATTTTGGCGAGCATTTAATTATCCCATTAGCCCAGACATTAAAATCAGCGATGTAACGTTTAGTCACGCTACACCACTATCAATGGATAAAGTAGCTTGTTAATGGTAAAGCTACACTATTATAAACTAGCTGAGGTTAGTTGATTAAAATTACTTTTAATTTCTTTCTAGAACATTATTTTTAATAAACAAGATGGTTTCCACTGTCCTGTGTTTCCAAGCATGTCTTAAAGGTGTGTTTGATAATGATTGAGTGCAGCTTGGCTAGTTTAGACTGTTGCTACCGCGCTGCCCTGCCATTATTTTCAGTTCTCATGAAGTTATTCTAGTTTGATGGAGGCCTTTGTAAGTTTTGCCCTTGTGGCTAAAGAGATGTAGGCTTTTGAATCACTCCCTGCTGAGAGTATGGTGCCATCATTAACGTTGGCCGGTCCATTGAAGACAACGGTCTGAGGGGGTCTGTAAAAAGACCAGGCATTGTTCGCCCTGGGTGGGGTGTGGGCAAGAAGAATGTGGGCCGAACGTGAGCCATGCAAGGCCTGAGAGAGAGACACCATTGTCCCCAAAGCCACCCCCTCACCAAGAGAAGAGCGAGGGAGGCAAGGGGTCAACCCTCACCAGCCGCACGCCCTTGTGGAAGACCGCCGCTCCGCACAGGGCACATCGAGCCCAGAGGTCTCCAAAAACTGAGGTCTTTATGCTCACTGATGTTGCCTTTTCGGGCTTGAACAATTAATGTAGAGTTCAAACTCATTTAGAGTTTCCAAAAAGTTGCCTTGATTCTTCTCGTTGTGATACAGTCCTTTAAATGACACACTCAAGAATTCGCGCCATTGACTTTTAGTGGCATCAAATGATAACTGCACAAAGACAATTAACAAAGGGTGTTTAAGGGTTAATTTTCCCCTCTGTGTCACTAGATTGGACACTAAAGCCAATGGGAAACAATGACACAGCTGGGTGTTGCTCTTCAGACTGCCGAGTGTGTTTTAATGATAAAAAGATTGTGTTGGGAGGACAAAGTTTGTTAAGAAAACATCCTTTTAGATAGCGTCTGAGAAAAGCTAGTAAAGCACCTTAGCAGCGATCTCACCATACCCCAAATATCTGCTCTCATAAACATACTAAGGACTTCCGTACGTTACCGTCCAGTCCTGCCGAGCAGCTCACCTCTTATCAGCTCTACATCTTTATCTTGGCATCCTTGTTTATTTTCTTTTTGGCATCAGTTCCTGTGTGTCTGTTTGTGGAAGTGAAGTTAGCCGAAATGTAGAAGCCCCTGGAGGTGATCCAACTGGAAAGAAGAGGAGGGGGAGAAGACAGAGAAGTGCTTCCCTTCTCTTTTATCATCCTCTAGTGGGAAAATATGTGATAAAGAGAGCTGCTAGTTCAGAGGCACCCGGACTACAAACACAGCTCACAGGCACAAAGACAGAGCAGGTCAGGGGCCACATAGCACCGGGCCAGTGGAAGAAAAAAGCGCCAAGGATCTCTTAACAATGGCCAGGGAACAAGCTCCTCCGAGGGGCATAGAGAAGAGAAGAACAGGGAGCACGTTTCTGACAAGTGTTCACTTCACATTCTTCCACTTTCCCAAGACGCCCCTCTCCCCCACAGTCTCTTCCTCTGTGTCTCATATCACACTCGGACCATATGGCAGTGCAATTATCATGTTGGTCGTGCACTTACTTGTCGTTTACTTATTTTGCTCAAATTGAGCAAGGAGTGGCGTCGAGAATGTTAAAACTTAGTCTTTGCAGACAATTTGCTTTTAACAGTCAAGAAGGTGCAAAGTATGTAAGGAATGGGGACAGACCACTGAATTATTCAAAGTTAATGCACACCCACAGGGAGTAAGGCAGCCAGGTTGCAACCTCAGGTGTGCATTCATTTTAAGTTATTTGGGTGGAGTTCATCTCAACACATTTTTCTATCTTTTTTTGTCCAAGAAGCATGTGCATAATTGCTTTAAGTGTTTAGAAACAGTCCAAACCATCATTACTAGTTCAAATGAGCACTCTAAACAGTTTCTAAGCAGTTATTGAAGTAACAAAGGCTGTGTTTGTGTGAGAAAGAGAGGGATCAAGCATGTGTGATTTACCTGCGTCTGCTGCAGCTCTCAGCATTGTTGGGCAGTAGCATCACTACAAATTGCAAAGCTATTAGTTTAATTCAAGTTTTTTTTTTATCATTGTATTTTATAATTTTAGTAGCAGCGAGTTAGGTACTGTGTTTCTGCTGAAATTGACAATTCCATAGATATTTGGGAAAAAGACTAAATATTACAATTATTATAATAAATAATAAAAATAATAAATGTGAATATATAATATTGCATCTATCTATCTATCTATAAATATCTAAAAATATGTAATATTGTGTTGTATTTAAATGCACAACACCAGTTAAAAGTTTTGAATAATTACAATTGTATAATCTTTTAGAAACAAGTCTTTTATGAACATCAAGGCTGCATTTATTTGATACAGTATACAGTAAAAACATTAATATTGTGAAATATTGTTACAATTTAAGTTTTCTATTATAATATATTTTAAAATGTAATGTATTCTTCTGATGGCAAAGCTGAATTTTCAGCTGCCATTAGTCTTCATCGATCCTTCAGAAATCAATCTCAAATCATAATATCTTGATTTGGTGCTCAAGAAACATTTATTATTATTATCAGTGTTGTTTGCTGCATAAAAGTATGTTGGAAACCATGATACACTATTATTCAAAATTTGGCGTAAATAAGATTTAAAGGAAGGAAGAAAGGAAGGTTAAATTAATGCTCTCATATAGCAAGGATGCATTAAATTCATGAAAAATGAATTTCTATTTCAAATAAATACTTCCCCTCTAGAATGCTTCTTTTGGGTCAAAGAATCTTAAATCATGGGTTCCACTAAAGTATTAAGCAGCAAAAACATTTTTCAACATTGATAAAAATTAAAACCTATTTATAAAAACCTTGTAAAAAATGATGTATAATTGAGCACCAATAATAATTGATCATTATTGAGCATCAAATCAGCATACTAGAATTCTGTGTCCTTGACAACTGGAATAATGGTTTTTGAAAATCACAGAAAAAGAAAAAATATATATATTCATATAGAAAACAGTTATTTTAAAATGTAATCATATTTAATAAAAAAAATTAAATGAATGTAAAAAAATTAATAACTAGATAGATAGATAGATAGATAGATAGATAGATAGATAGATAGAATCTTGAAATATCTATCAACCAAACAGAACAAGCGTTCATGAATATTCCTGTGGAGATCTTGCTTTCAGAATTAGTGCCTGGATGGGAAGATGGACTTTGAAATTATGGGGCCCAGAGCTCTGTTCGTTTATCCAGTGTGTGGGGGGGTCGGGGTCACTCAGGTCTCAGTCCAAGTCCTACCACTGGATAGTCACCCTGCCCTTCTGACCTCACCAAAGACATATATACTGCCCACAAAACAACATGCTGGCTCATATGTCTTACAATACCGAATATGGATCACTGTGAACCAACAGTAACATCGTACATGCCCTTCTAAAACAGAAAGTGCACTTAATTGTATTAAATATACGCTTGTAGTGTACTTCTGATCTTAAAAGTATATTTTTAAAAAAGATAATATATAGGAATGAAATAAAAGGTCACTTAATTGTACTTTAAGAGAGTACACTTTCATGACAATGTTTTTTAAATACATTAAATTAAATGAATGTAAAAAAATTAATAACTAGATAGATAGATAGATAGATAGATAGATAGATAGATAGAATCTTGAAATATCTATCAACCAAACAGAACAAGCGTTCATGAATATTCCTGTGGAGATCTTGATTTCAGCTTTGCATTCATCAGACACAGTGTGGCCATCAGTCTGGCGTGAATATGCTGACACAAGTTTGAAGGGAGGGTAGAGGGGATAACTAGCTTTTCCACCTGGTTGTCTCACCTCAAAAGGCGAGAGAGGGAACAATGCAAATGAAACGATGATGAAGTGGAGGGGTTATCCATCTGCATCCTCAATGTCAGCCGCAGTCCACACACACTCAAACAGGACTGGACAATCACCACAACCCTCCCTAATCCCCTCGGGATGATTTAGGCCCGTGTCTGGGGCAGATGGGCTAGGTTGGCGCGCTCTGGGCACAGGGTGAGCGGTAAGCGCTAATGCCATAGCAGATTTTTGCCATTGACCTTTGTGTTTGATCCTATTAGTAGCTGGATGTGAAGATGGACATTGAAATTATGGGGCCCAGAGCTCTGTTCATTTATCCGGTGTGTGGGGGGGTCGGGGTCACTCAGGCCTCAGTCCAGGACCTGCCACTGAATAGTGACCCTGCCCTTCTGACCTCACCAAAGACACATATACTGACCACAAAACAGCATGCTGGCTCATGTGTCTTACAAAACCAAACATGGATCACATGGATCACTCAGTAACATTGTACCTGCCCTTCTAAAATGAAAAATGCACTTAATTGCATTAAATGTGCAAAATGTGCACACTTATGATCTTAAAAGTATATTTATAAAAATAGATTATAAAACACTAATGAAATAAAAGCTTTAAGAGAGTACACTTTCATTGCTATGTTTGTTTTAATACATTTAAGTACACTTTTAAAAAGATCACTTTGTAATATCCAATTAAAGGTCTTACTTAAATAAAATTAAGTGCACTTTTTGTTTTAGTTGACTGGGTATAATGTTACTGTTGGTTCACAGTGATCCATATTTGGTATTGTAAATCAGCATATTAGTGATGATTTCTGAAGGATCCTGTGACCTTGAAAACTGGAATAATCAGCTTTGCCATCACAGGAATAAATCTGAAAATATATTCAAACAGAAAACAGTTCTTTTAAAATGTAATAACATTTCACTATATTACTGTTTTTACTGCATTATTGATCCAATATACTGTATATGTATTAAAAAACATAGTCATGAAAGTTTACTCTCTTAAAGTGATACATTTAAGTGCACTTTAAAAAAAAGAGCATTTTGTAATGTCCAATTAAAGGTTTTACTTTAAAGTATATTTTAAATCGTTATGTGTTTTAATCATTTTTGTCGTGCTTTAAAGAATTACTCTTATTTTGATGCAATGACTAGCAAAGAACTTGATTATAATTTTAACTGTGATATATTGTTCAGCATTGTATTTGAAGTTAATATATTTCAAATGCACTGACTTTTAACTTCATCATTACAAATGTATAATTACAAATATATGTAAATAGATGACATACAAGTTTTGATAGAAATTAAAGGGATAGTTCACCCAAAAATAACAATTCTGTCATTAATTACTCATGTCGTTCCAAACCTGGTCAAGGCACTGAAATGTAGCTTCGTAAAATTACGGCTGAGCCACTGATGTCACACGGACTATTTTACCAATGTCCTTACTACATTTCTGTGCCATAACTGTGGACCCTTGCTGTCTATGGAGGGTAAGAGAGATCTTGGATTTCATCAAAAATATCTTAATCTGTGTTATGAAGGTCTTACAGGTTTGGAACAACATGAGGGTGAGTAATTAATGACAGAATTTTTGTTTTTGGGTGAACTATCCCTTTAAAGTAATTTCTTTAAAGGGATAGTTTACCCCAAAATAAAACAATTTGATAGAATTTTAGTTTACTATAAATGGTTGTCAGTGTTTTTGGCAGTACACTTTAGCCATATGTCAAAGACAATAGAAGTAATTCTGAAATAACAAGTAAAGATAGTAACAAATAAAGACTTAAGTGTGTGTGTTTATATACAAACTGGAATAATGGCTGCTGAAAATTAATCTTTGCCATCCCAGGAATACATTTTAATTAACAACATTAATAACATTTTAATATTCAAATTAATGTAGTTATTTTAAAATGCAATGACATAAATTACTTTTCACAACATTACTGTTTTACTGTTTTTACTGTATTTTTGATCAAATACATCCAGCCCTGCTTTAACTAACTATTTAAACTTAACTATTGCAACTTTTATATTTTGAAGAATGCAGTCACTGATTTATGAAAGTTTGGTAACACTATATGTTAACTTAACAGACATTATTTTGAAGGGAGGGTAGAGGGGATAACTAGCTTTTCCACCTGGTTGTCTCACCTCAAAAGGCGAGAGAGGGAACAATGCAAATGAAACGATGATGAAGTGGAGGGGTTATCCATCTGCATCCTCAATGTCAGCCGCAGTCCACACACACTCAAACAGGACTGGACAATCACCACAACCCTCCCTAATCCCCTCGGGATGATTCTATGTACTTTAAACAATATGGTTCTATTTACTTAAATAAGTTTCACCACTGACAGCACTCAAGTAGTGTATACTATGCTGTTTGATCATGCAAATATACATACAATATCGTAAGACAAACTCAACAAGGTAAGTTTTAGAAAAGTACCGTTTTCTACACTAATTACATGGCCAAAAATTGAATTGAGAACAAAGTATGTATTCTCCGATGGTGAGAAGAAGTACAATGTTGAATACTTTAAAAAAGAGTTGGCCTACTTATTACAGCAATAATATACTTAAGAGAATATACTTAAATGAAAACTTAATGTAATGTTTTTTATGGACACTTAATTGCATGTTAATTGCAATTAAATGCAAATGTATTATCATTTAAATTTATATTAAATGAAATTTGCTGAACTGCAGACTCTACAGCACAGTGATTTTTTGACCCACTGAAGTAGGACTTAAAGGCACAATATGTAATTTTTCGCCGCTAGAGGGCGCATATTCAAAATAAACAGAAACATAGGCG
>NW_015539930.1:1296502-1297288 GCF_001515605.1 Sinocyclocheilus anshuiensis
CGGGTCTGGGACAGATGGGCTAGGTTGGCGCGCTCTGGGCACAGGGTGAGCGGTAAGCGCTAATGCCATAGCAGATTTTTGCCATTGACCTTTGTGTTTGATCCAATTAGTGCCTGGATGGGAAGATGGACTTTGAAATTATGGGGCCCAGAGCTCTGTTCGTTTATCCAGTGTGTGGGGGGGTCGGGGTCACTCAGGTCTCAGTCCAAGTCCTACCACTGGATAGTCACCCTGCCCTTCTGACCTCACCAAAGACATATATACTGCCCACAAAACAACATGCTGGCTCATATGTCTTACAATACCGAATATGGATCACTGTGAACCAACAGTAACATCGTACATGCCCTTCTAAAACAGAAAGTGCACTTAATTGTATTAAATATACGCTTGTAGTGTACTTCTGATCTTAAAAGTATATTTTTAAAAAAGATAATATATAGGAATGAAATAAAAGGTCACTTAATTGTACTTTAAGAGAGTACACTTTCATGACAATGTTTTTTAAATACATTTGGTGTTTCCATGTTTTCTACAAAACATAACCGGAAATCGAGGGGTTATGACGGCATTGGCAGGTGACACAATGACACAATGGACACGGTCCATGTCACTAGTTACAGGTCCCATGTTGTCAAAACTGAAATTTCCTGTCTTTTTTCATGATAATTGAGGTCTATGTGCTATGTAACTACCATATACGTTTCAAAACAGTCACTCCACAGTCAAATGCACACAGCCTGCATAAAGTAGCTGTGATTTTTCACGAACCGTTGTGACTTCCGT
>NW_015539930.1:1297331-1321981 GCF_001515605.1 Sinocyclocheilus anshuiensis
CACCACCCCGAGCACTGCCCACAGTCCCACTCTCCTTTTGCCAAACCCCCAGACAACATCGCGTCCATGCCATTGCTGAGCAACAACAACAGGGAAACATGTCGAGAAAATGCTGTTCAGTCTGGATGTCAGGAAACTACATCATTGCACAGTAGGGCTGTGACAGTCGCCGTGACAACCACGTCAACCTTTGTCTTGCCACCGGCGGTAGTGCACGTGACGTCTCACACACTCTATAACAAGCATAATACAAAGTTTTGAATACAAGTGTAATAATAGTAAACAGTTGCAAACTGTTTTATTTAGACTATAAGTCTATGCTAATTCACAAATTACCTCAAATGCCATACACGGCGTTTGATCCGTTAGATTGGCAGGTTTGAGCGCTGGAAAATACAGTACAGAATAAAGAAACCAAATACTACATCGCCAATCTGGAATAATTTCCATTCATGTCACCCATCCACATTTGTACAAGTGTCTTCAAGTTCACGTGATCGCAAACGCTCGGCTGGTCAGGTTTGTATTTACTGCATTCGGTGCATCATTGCACAGTAGGGCTGTGACAGTCGCCGTGACAACCACGTCAACCTTTGTCTTGCCACCGGCGGTAGTGCACGTGACGTCTCACACACTCTATAACAAGCATAATACAAAGTTTTGTATACAAGTGTAATAATAGTAACAGCTGCAAATTGTTTTATTTAGACTATAAGTCTATGCTAATTCACAAATTACCTCAAATGCCATACACGGCGTTTGATTCATTAGATTGGCAGGTTTGAGCGCAGGAAAATACAGTACAGAGTACAGAAACCAAATACTACGCCAATCTGAAATCATTTCCAATTATGTCACCCATCTGCATTTGTACCTTCAAGTACATAAGTATCTTCAAGTTCACGTGATCGCAAACGCTCGGCTGGTCAGGTTTGTATTTACTGCATTAGGTGTTTGAAAAATATATATATGAATTACCATTCTGAAGCATCCTGTTGTAAGCACGTTTGAGGAGGTGGTTGGTTGTCTCCTGTCGTCGCCGATTCGGGGTCTGAGTTCGGCTCAAACATGTAAGGCCGGACAACATTTCCCTCAGCAGTGACCATCGTTACCAGTGTTTCTATTGACCTTACTTCTGAGTATCACCAATCCACAGCAGGCTACAGCATACATGACCCTAGTTACCTGTGGTTGGCCTGGCTATGCGTCACTCAGAAAACAACAGGCCAATCAGGAGAGGCTCATGAATATTAATTAGACAGGCCAAAATTGACCCTTCTTTGCAGAGCTCCTGAGAGAGGAGCTGTAAAAATATATTGAGATGGTTTTTGGTACTTACACCGCAAATATATATTCTTAAGGACATCAAGACTTAAAATAAAACTCCAGAAAGGTGTAAAATATGTGACCTTTAAAATTGCTTATTTCTCTGGATTTAAACATTCTTCGAAACATTTGGGATAATGTAAGTGCACAAGTCAGCAAAATATATAACACTGTTCTAGTGGTTTTTGGATATTTTAATAAAAAAATGTTACATATTGTGCCTTTAAGTACATTTTGAATGTACTTAATGTAATTACTTTTGTAATTGCAATTAACTTTGAAATATAGTTAAAGCATGGCTGGCAAGCATTTATGATAAACTAAAATATACTTTCATGTCAGTTCTATTGAAACTTGTATGTCATGTTTGTGTAATTATACACTTGTAATAATGAAGTTGCAGTTTAGTACTATTAAGATTGGAAGTATGCACATTCAATACAGTTAAGCACACTTCTTTTTTTCACAAGGGGTCATTTGTCATCTTTACACCTGCAATGTAATTACTTTGTATTTGGCAAGTGTGTAACAAAGAAACAAGTATGAGAGACACAGAGAAGCTAAAAGAAATGGGAATAAAGGAGCAATGAAGTCACTTTGGAAGCACTACATATGCAGACCTCATTTTCACTGGAGTCTGAGTGTGTGTGTGTGTGTGTGTGTGTGAGATGTCACCAGACTCTGCTGCCAAATCTGTGAGAGTGTGTTAGAGGAGCGTGGCGGCTGGCTGGCCCCCCAAGCAGGCCGGACTGCTGGAAGCAGAACACAAACCTCATTTCCAAAAGAGAGAGGCAAGAAAAAAGAGCAATAACACACAAGCCTCTCTGATTAGGGCATGAGCCCAGATGAAAGGCGGTAGGGCCAATCAGTGATGAGTTAGGGGCACCCAGGGAGGAAGTGGGCCCGCCACAGGCATTCTGGGCCGTCTAGTTGTTACTATTGAAACGGCTCCCAGAAACAGAAACAAATCATAAAAAATGGGGGCGGGAGGCAAAGAGGAGGAGTGTACATTGTAGAAAATGTTATTATAATCAACTCTCCCCTTTCAGCTACAATATTTGAAATGTGCTCTGAAAGAAAGTTCAACCATTTTCTTTTCCTTCTAAAGCCATGCTGGCCTCCACTCACGCCTTTTTTAAATGTTGGTTTAACGTTTAAAGATCAGGATCATTTTTTACTTTTACTTTTTTCACTTTTACCATTGTACATTCTCCAACCCAGCCCTCCCACTAAATGACATCACTCCATCATGACTAATGCCTATTCAACTGCACTGCCAAATGTGGTTTGTTTCTTATGTAACAATGCGATCCTTCAACAATATGCTTAGCTCAGATTAGCAAAGTCATGTTTTCTTTTAGAGTCGGTTAATAATGCAGTCTGGTTACATTCAAATCTTTGAATACAAGTTGTATTTGGTTTTCGAATACTATATTGTACTGTCACACATTGTGATGTGTTGAAAGGTTTATTGTATTTATTGTAGTTTTGATATGGCTTGTTTTATAACCACCCCTCACTTGTAAAAATGCTTGAGCATTGAAGAGAACATTCATGTCTTGTTGAGTATTCCCATTTGAGATGTACACACCAATATGCAGACAAGGTGTGAAAGAAGGGTCAGGCATGAGCATGTAGTAAGAAGACGTACAGCCCATGTGGGAAAAGACAGACTCCATGGGTCAAAAGGTCACTGTCAGTCCCCTTGGACACCACAAGGCTTTCCAAACTCTTGGTCAGGGATCTTCAAAAGCTTTTCATTTTTTTTATGAAATCACTGCCTGAAATACTAGAGACTTGAAGCATGGATATTGTCAACTACGACACGGTGTCTAATTAATAAAAGAGAAACTAATGCTGAAAACCAAACCTTAAAAGAAAATGGGACAGAAAAAGTTTGCTTTTATATAGGTTTGCTTTTTTAGCTTTTATTCAGAATCTGTGATTAAAGAAGATTAAAGACTAAAGAAGTGATAATGTGAAGCATCATTCTCAATCCTGAACATCATCAAATCAAGTTCATTCTGTTTGCCAGTGATATTCTGATCAAACTTGTAAGAATTTCATTTGCTCCAGTGTGCAAATTCACACTGTTTGGAGGAAAAGTTAATTTTTCCTCACTGAATCTTAAGATAAAGTAGAAGAACAGATATTTTATTTTTCTTATGCAGGCTGATATTGTGAAAGATATGGGCTTCAGCATATCTTTTAATTGTTTTTGTAATTTGTTTACCATTGCACTAAACATTAAAATGAGTGTAATGTTCTTATTTTCAAAAGAAAAGTCTACTTGTTAGTTATAACTTGTTGGTTAGTTCAAAATTTATAGCCAGACATTTAATTTAATAATCCTGTTTTAGTGTAAATAAAGTTTTTTTTTCTTGTTTAATTATGTTTTTCATTTTTACATGTTACTGATGTTTAAAGTATTAAGATCTAATATATATTAATTTTTAGGAGGGTTTTTAAATACATTTAGAAATCAAATTAAATTACTTACATGGCATGTTGATGAATTAATTAAATTAATTGCATTTATGGATATTTGTTTGGGGGGAAATTCCCCCAAATGAAGAAAATTCTCTGCTCAAAGACATGTTTGTGGCAAATCAGTAAAGCTTTGAATAGACTTCAGTTTTTAAAAGTGTCTTCAGAGGTCAATACTTTGTTTCGAGTTTGTCAATTCGCGGTAGACTTAGGGACGTGTTCTAGCGTCTGTGGATATTTTCATTATTGATCAATGAACACATGCAGATGGACAAAAGTTCACCTTTTAAAAGTACATCTTGAAACGTATTTGGGATGATTTATTAGGATGAGTCAAGAAATGTGGTCCTGAGACATGCCGGGGCCAATGGCATTTGCTGTTGATGTGATGTCTGATCCTTATCTTGCCATATTTGATTAAAGAATCGCATACTAAGTTGCATGAAGGTTTTATCTAAGAGTGAGTAATTACTTAAATTTTGGTTTATTTCTCTTTTATGCTCTTCTTATAGTACATTTGGTGAACACACAGAGGAACGACCCATGAAAGTAGCAGGTACCGTTTCTTCCTCACTTTTCCATGGTAGTGAAGGGACAAAAAGAGAGAGGCAAATGAAATGCTTTGAGCATGCACCACAAAATAGTTGCGGACGAAACAGCGGCAGTGCTGGGTTTCGTGGACTGAGATTATAAGGGAGTGCTATTACGTTTTCCACTCTAGGACCCCACCCCCTACCCTTAACCCAGTCTACACTGCTGCTTGCACATGTTTGGTGGGATGCTTCCACTATGTGTTTCACATTCTGCCACACTCTTAAACCAACCTCTCAGACAGACATTAAAACGCTGAGGGTAAAAACGATATGAGGCGCAACACTTGATTTGTTTCCTTCTTCCAGCCACACGAGTTGGATAAGCAAAGGGATTCTCCCAGCCTCTCAAACAGCATGTGTTGCCCTCTTTCATCTAGTATAGACTTCTAAAGAGGCAGCAACTGTTTATTTTTCCTAGTGGTATGGTAGCATTACCAGACTAACGATAAGAGGCCTCAGTAAATACAGTTGTTTATAAGAAGAGCACAAAAATGGCCAGATCTACACCAATAGCATGAGATTTCAGTTTATACCTGCTTTCTTTTTTGACAGTGCAAGAACCTCTATACATCATTCTGGCTTAATGCAAAGCATATCCAAAATGTTCTTATACCACAAAAACCCTACAAACATATAAAATTCGACTGTCACTGTCCGTGTTAAGTCAATATCTTTCTTTGACTTAATTGTATTAGAACAGATAGATCAATATGCCCTCATATTTTGCATTTGGAGAAAATGGCCTAGTTAAAATCCTGTGTGGGGCCCCAACCATTTGCGAGGGGCCCCCTCACGTTGTTATGAAGCTGTAATATTTTGGTTAAATTTGTTAGAAATATTATAGGTGGCAAATATTTTTATATTTATCAATTTCTTAATAACAGACATTTATGGCATCTATAGAACCTTTAACATCTATGGAAACTTTCTATTGCACAATATGTTATTTATAGTGGCAAAAGGGTCTTTAGATTTTTTAAATTGTCTTCACACTAAGAAATAAAAAGGTTATTTTAAGAACTGTTCACTAAAAGTTTCTTTGGGGAACTGAAAATGGTTCTTCAATGGCATCGCTGTGAAAATGTGAAAACACATTTTTGGAACCCTTATTTTTAAAGGTGCAGCTGCTTTACTTTTATGCAGTGTAAAGATTTTTTAAGCAGAGTGCAGTTCTAAAATGACTTCCATCTCAGTTATGTAAATGTAAAATGCATTTAAAATTTAAATCTCCAGCACTAAACTGCTGTAGACTGCCACATTTACACTTTCTACAGAAAATTAATTTAATCACTGAACAGTCAACACAAATATAAATATATTTGACTAATGTCTAAACCACTGTCCTTCTCCATAAATTATATTATTTAATCTCTGACATAAACGTCCATGTATGTCACCACTTGTGGGTGGGGCCTCACTTCATGGTTAACTGGGGAGGGGGTCAAGATTTGCGGTAGGCCCGTGTTGGCAGTTACAGACAAACATTAGAAAAAGACAATCAATAAGGACAATGTGGAAGCTCCAATTATCCTGATTATCATCCTGACTGTGAAGGCGTGAGACAGCCATGTGCAGCGTTTTGGGGACAGTTCTGATAGACATATATTATAGATCAATATTGCATGAGGCAAAAACATGCAAATTCCACCTGACAGGCAGAACCATATAACCCCCCTTCATGGGAAGATCATCTGCTGCTTGCTTTCTCAAAAACTCAACCTCCGAAAGCATTTATTTGGGAGGTATGGATTACATAGGAATCCTTAACATCAAGCATACGAGTGTCTGTTTGCAATCCACATTCTTTGATTGGAAAACATGCCTTTGCAATTTTTTGATAAGCAAGACAATAAACAGCTCTGATTTCATCTGGTCCAGACTCCTCATAGCATATCCCCACCAGACCAAATGATGGCTTCCTCTAAATTGCCTCAAATAGTAGCTTAGGCTCTCAGCATAGCACTATATACAGTTATCGCCATATCAGCCGTAAGTTCACTTCCACCCACGCAACATATAAGGGAAATTTATAATGAATGAACAGTGCCTGCCGAAAGCATTGCTTATTTGCACAAGCTGTCTCCGTTTTAGAGTCATTCAAAGAATCATACAAATCAGGTAATGACACAATTGTCCATTTTAAAGATCAGTTGCAGCGGACTACCACAATTTGACATTCTTTACTGAGACTGTACTTCATCGCTCCCCCACTGCGATTAAGGCCCTGTTTCTACCTAATATTAAGCCTGCCTTCAAGTACACCTGGGAAAAGTGTATCTCTGAGTGGGGTGTTCATTATTACGACATGTCACGCATTCAAGTCTGAACTAGAAGATGGAAGTATCCTTAAACAAAACTAAATAATTATATTGTGAACAATAAACCCAAACTACATCTGAATTCAAAATGCTAAAATTTTTTATCATAGAATTCTGAGTTTCTCACTTCGCTGCGTCATTCATGTGCCCGGAACTCCTAATCACAATATTTCCACATCCACTTCTTTTCAGAGTTCCTTGAGACACTTCCCTTTTATTTTGTCCATTGTTGCCAAGTCCAAATTGGGTTACTTTTATACCGCTGCCACGGGCTGTTATTTAGTCCACGGGTTGAAATGAAATCCCCTGGCCCCGGAACACAATTTTGAGCATGGTGGGACCCCCTGGAAGCAGGTTTTGACCCCCAGCTATGCTATTTTGAGGCAATTTTGATAGTCATTTTCCCCTGGGAAGCAATTGGGCTAGTTTTGGCCATGATTGGGCTAGTTTAGAGTACCAGTTTGACTAGTTTTGTTATGCAGACCTGGCCACCCTGATTTTGTCACACTTTGCATCAATTCGCAGGAGCACCGAGTGCGGTGCACAAATACTGTTGACTGAACAAGGATTACGAGCAAAGCAAATGATAAAGATGAAGCATCTGCAATTTTGATCATAATCTGTGTTTCGGTACAACATGGCAAAGTTTGTTTTGGTGTGCTTCCTTGCAACACATTCTACAATGATTATGTATTAGGTCAGCAGTTGAAGAGTAGGTGGTATTTTGTGGCTGTTTGAACGCATTCAACCACATGAGCATCTACACTATAAAAGCGGTCTGGTTAAATATGTTTTCCACTACATTCGAAAGTGGTCAAAACTGGACAAGCTCAAATCGTTATAGACACATTTTACACCTAGGCTATATAAGTGTTACCTAATGGTGTTTGGATCAACAAAAAAGCATCTTTATACTAGGTGTAAACAGGGCCTTAAGCACCTATATTGAATCTTAAAATTCTACATATATGCCACTTACAATGCTCTTCGCCTTTATAAAATCTTCATTTGATGAATTACTGCTTCCTTGATTGCTAGAAAAAAGTATACTGTTTTGTGGGGCGTTGATAGTTCAATGCTAATTGTGCCAGACCAATAGCTCTAGGTTTCGTGGATAAGTCACAAGCTATAGTCTAATTTGCATGGAAAGAAAATAGGTTTGCGCTGAAAAGAATGAGAATTGCTTAATGCCAATACTCATAGTACAGTGCTATTTCAGAGCATTTTTCACCTCGTTAAAACTGCAGGTGGCTGCCTAAACTGTTTAGTGAATTCATCCCATTGTATTGGCAAATTATGAAATCATATTTAAAAAAAACAAATAATGCTTCAGACAAAACCCAAAATTACATGAACCAAACAGAGACTTTTAAAGTCAGCTTAGCATTAACTTTGACATGATAATGGAATGGGGTAGGCCACAAGCACCTGGAGGCAGCTCTGTCAAGGCTGGTATTGACCTAATTGTCTCCGTTTGGTGGGAGAGATCTGTCTAACTGCCAGGGAGAGGATGTTTAGCTCAGACAAGCTTCA
The DNA here is from genome assembly GCF_001515605.1 of Sinocyclocheilus anshuiensis. Taxonomy (NCBI): domain Eukaryota; kingdom Metazoa; phylum Chordata; class Actinopteri; order Cypriniformes; family Cyprinidae; genus Sinocyclocheilus; species Sinocyclocheilus anshuiensis. The sequence goes on from NW_015539930.1 coordinate 1,305,589, forward strand.
GTACACAGCAGTGTCAGTCGTGGTTGTGTGACAGGTAAACCAGCCCTGTGGCAGCAGCCGTGGCCCCCATACCTTTATTTCCTTTCAGGCTGAATGACAAGAATAAACCTTGCTTAGACAGGAAAGACTCAAACACCACAGATATTTTCAAAGGCATTCGAGGTCAAACATCGCTGTTTGCAACTGAGTACAATGGGTATGTATCCAACTATATGACAGGATTTTTTTTGTGGTAGTTAAGAACATCCACTATGCATTTGAATATGAAACTTTCAAATAGTTTGCACAGCAGACTGTTATAGTCAAGCTTAAATGCACTTCTATATGCACACTTAAGCTATGTGTGTATGCAATTGCACATTTGTACAAATATTTGCTTTGCATTTACATTTGTGCTTGTCTTATCTTATTTTTACGGTTTGCCATGCATGCAAAGACCAGCTTTCATGCAAACATCCTTCTACTGAAATACAAATACAACAGGTTTTCACACCAATTATACCTGAACTTGCATTTCAGGTAGTGCTTACAGCCATTGTGTAACAAATCAGAAAAAGAGGGTGGCATGAGAGAACACATACATCACAACAGGCCATTTTGTCTGCTGTCTACGCCTGCTTGATCTGTGTGAACCAGAATTTTCTCTTTCATCATACCAAACCTGATTACGATTGTGCCCTGTGCACTGCACAAAATCTGAAACCACTTAGAGGGGCTCCAGGAGTGAGTGAGTGTTAGGGAGAAGGAAAAAGAGCAAGGGAAAAAAGTTGACTCTAAAAAGAATGAAAAACACTCTGCCGCCATTAGAAGGCCATCAGACTCCATAGGAGTGCTGAGTTCTTGGGGGGTTGGACCTGTCTCATTATATTGGCCCTCCATTTCTAAGTCCACCAGGATATCGTAAAAATAACAAAAGTCCGGTTTCTCTAGAGAACCGTGGCCTGTATGAGCTTGTTTTTGATAATCATTCATGTTGATGTCATTGATTTCATTTTAAGCATAGAGAAGAACGCTGTGTGGGTGCTTTCTTTGTAGTACTGCTGGCAGAAGATCAGTGTTTCAATTTTAGGGATATGCAAGCATGTCAGTTTACGTATGTGTATGTAGTCAGAGGACAATAAGTAAAATGGAGGTAAACTTATGTCATGCAAGGGCATTTTACCCCTGTGGCAATGGTTAGGGTGGCCAGCTCTAGTTTAACTCAGCAGGGCAGCAGCAGTTCACAGTAGCCCTGCTCAGGGTCCCTGGAGGGCCAGAATAATCAGAGTATGGGGCCCACTCGGCCTACATGAACTGACCCTCCCCCAGCAGCAGCTGAGTTCCCGCCCAGGTGGCATCCGGAGGTCATCCGTCCAACCTCAGACGTTTTTGGCAGCAGCCCTCGTTTTTGAGGGCCCCTTTTTCAGGGAACATGGAGAATGGTCTAAAACTAGACTGAGCTGAAACACAGGGGAGTATGTACGATTTTGTGGAAAATGAAAAGAGTAATGGAGTATTTTACTTTGATTTGATGATCGAGATAAGTTGTGTTTATCAACATGCCCGCCTTTGATTGAGTATTTGAGACTATTACAAAAAAGCTGTTATTTTGAATTTTTCCAATTTAATAAAACATTTTTTTTTTTTTACAAATTATATTATCAGCATAACTATTTGAGTAAAAAATTAGTTCAAAAAGTTTAATTGTACATGAATTTCAGAATGTCTTAATATTTGGTCTGTCCCTATTTGGTTCAATGACTGCAGCGCTGGAGCTGCATGAACACCACAAGTTTGTGCAAAACCTGACGATCATGTTGTATAGCATGATTTGAGAACATCTGACCTGTGCAAAGTTCACATTGGTCAATGTCGCAATTGTTCTTATGTCATTAATGGCCTAGAAATAGTGCAGAACCTTTAATATTTCTGAATTTTACATCAGATTAGGGTGTCCAGAAACTTAAAACTTTGTTAGGTTCTTTGTTCAGAATCTTAAAACTTTCAATTGGTTTCTGGGTTTAAAATAATTTGTAAATCCCAGATTTTCAGTGTGGTCTCAAACATTTGGACTCGTCTCTGTAAGATCACATGTCAGACTAAATATTTATATGTGATGACACTGCTAGTACTTAAAGGGATATTTCACACAAAAATAAAAATTCTGTCTTCACTTACTCATCCTCAGCTTGCCACTGATTTCTATAGTATGGATACAAATACTGTGGAAGTCAATGGATATTGTCAACTGTTTGATCACCAGCATTCTTCAAAATATCTTCTTTTGTGTTCAACAGAAGGAAGAAACTCATACAGGTTTGCAACAAGTGGACGATGAGTAAATGATGACAAAATGTCCATTTTTGGATAAACTATTCCTTTAAATGCTTATAGAACACTTGTGTCTCTATCTGAAATCACATAACTGTCTATACCTATTATCAAGGAAGAATAATATCTCCATATATATCCATCACTCTCAAATTCCCAAACAAAGATCTCTTTTCCCAACATTGCTTCAAGTTTGAGCCTTTAACTACAACTTTTATGGTTGATGATGGTGCCAGTATGTTCACTGGAATGAGAGAGAGCTTCCCAAGTATTCCTCTTGTTTCCAAGTCTTTGGATCAGTTTTAGTCTGTAACCCAATCTGTAAATAAACACCCACTTCCTAGTTCAGTCAACTGTCTAGTTGTTTTGACATTGGACTAATAGACTTCAATACCACTATAAGCTTGCTGTGGTTTTTCACTCAGCATCACCAACTAATGCCCAAATGAAACTGTACCAGACATGTTGAGCTGCAGGCTCATGATAGAATGGAAAGGTTTAACATTGTTTTCCTCTCACTGGAAGTTGGTGATCTCTCATGCTGGTTGAACAAATGGAGAAAGGTGCAAAATGGTCAGAGACGGCTAAACACTATTCATATATTTTCTCCCAAATGTTTTTCATTCTTGCTGCCAGAGACGTTGTTTGTATTGGAGGTTGAAGGCCATGAGGGTGTCCTCACTGTGATGGCTTTAACTGCTGCTGCTCTGTGGTGCTCAACATTGTAAATGTCTGTCACAATGGACTGAAAGCCGCTGAAGTTCCTCTGCACCAGAACCCTTTGACACAGGTCGAACTTGAGAATGCCAACCAGTACAACATGCCACAACTTTTCTTGAAGCATCAATCAAGGCACAAAAGTTCAAATATGTTCTCACACCGTTGTCAGCACTAAACTAAAACACTGCAGACTAATACATATGAATGAAGTCTAGAGGCCAATAGATATGGATTGTGCGTCAATTATGTGGTGCTATTTTTTTCCAAAATAAATTAAAAATGCAATTCACCCATACAATGACTTGAATAAAACTCATCTATGACGAGTATGTTTTTATTCTTAAATTAAAATTCATTTTGATCTTTTTTGAGGCAAAAACGTCAGGGTGATACAACTGTCCAATAAAAATGAAAAAATAGCTTTCATTAAAAGAATGGAATTCTTGGAAAGAAACCTTTATTATATTTGTAATAATCTTTTATTAATATTTCAAAAAAAAAGAAAGAAAGAAAAAAAGAAAAGTTTTCAGCTTCAAAAACTTTTACAAAATCAAAGTCATTTGGTGCGACCAACATGTACAAAAAGGAAATTATATCATAGAAGGAACTCCTGCAGACTCTCATGACTGTGTGTCAAAGTCAATAATTCTCTAAAAATATCAGATAATTTGACCTTTTTATGAAAATGCAAGGATAAGATGGTTAAGACCAGGTTAAGACTATCAAGATGTAAGATGCTGTGTGGTGCGGTTTCCCCAAAAACTATATATTTATGAATATGATAAAGTGCATGGAAAATATGTTGTTACTTTTTACTTGATAGCCCTTATATTGAAGCTTGTTTTGAAAAATATTCCATTATTGCTATTGCCTAATCCTAATGGCTCATCCTGATTGGAATTTCTACCACAGGGAGGCAGTTGACACATTACATATGGATGAATTGTAAATGAAGGAAAGATTGCCCAGCCATTCTCACCTTAATCTCTTCAACTGTATGAGAATGTCAACAAAAGCCTGAAATCTGGCTCCGCTGGTTTGCACATCCTTGTCTGCTGCTTATGTTTACGGTCACAGAGTCCATATGTAAAGGCAATAGAGGGTTCTCACTGGGTGACAACGGTTCCAATTAAGAAGGCAAAAGGAAAACAAACAAACAAGATTTCACTTTGAAGAGAGTGCCCAATCTTCACCCAACCAAACCTTGAATGACAATCAGTCACTCTACATTACAAATGGGTGATCTCAGACTCATGCAGCAAGAAAAGTTGGCAGATGTTAAGATGATCAGAGAAACAGGGAGAATCTGTTTGCACCGGAGCTGATAAATTAAAAATAAAGATGTTTTATTTAAGTGGGGAATATGGAGAGTTCCTGAGGGTTTATGGGAGAGGAACTGGCCCTGGAAGGCATCTATAGATCACTGAACTGGGCTGGGCTTTAAAAGCTCCTCAGAGAAAGCGATTCACAGCCAAAGGTCACATTCCCTGGCTTTAGACTTGAATAATTAATATTTATAAGGGTTTAATACGAGTTAGAGTTCCTAACTAACACTCCCACACTCCTCTAGCCATACATGTAATAATGTCCTAAAAGAATAAGTTTTCAAGATATTAGAATTTTAAGCACATAGTTGTTAGATGATTGGCAATGACTGACAACTTCACAAACGTGTAACTCTTTACAATATTCAGATATGATCCTATAATGGGGATCTTATTTATCCACAAATGCTGGACTTTGCCTGAGAATGATCTTTTTAATGGTGAATGTATTAATGTGAAAACCAGATGGGATTAATAACAGTAAAGTCATCTGAACTCTTTGTATGGCTGAATTCGATTACCATCAAAGCTTAACCAGTTTGAAATATACGAAAAACGCAGCCGATGTTAAAGAGAAACATTCATGTTTATGTGCTGTCATTTCTTATACTGTAAAAATATTTACACAAAATAACACAAAAAGTGTTTGTCAGTATCCTGAGATTATTAACATAATTGAGATTACTGGCGATGAGGCCGTCCTGTGTTGTCTTCTTGATAAACACATTGTGGGCATTATTATGGGGCATAAAAAGGGATGGGACGGTGCATGATGGAAACCCCGTGGCGCAGCAGCACTCATCTGCCGCAGTCCCAGCATCCTGCGGGCTGCAGCGGCGTGAACTATACGCTAACCTGATTAGTGGCACGCATCCCTCCTCTGCTTTGTGTGTGTGCGCTGCGTTTTGTCACTGACCCAGGCGGGAGTTCAAATGCGATTACATCCCCGTGAACAGAGGGAACCACGAGATCGCTCTCCAATGGCTGCGCAACAATCGCAAAATGAGGGGGAAGATAATGAGCCTGTCCGGTGTGCTTCTGACATTTTTGAACATGCTCAAAAAGACAAGAGTGGGAACTGATCGGCAGAAAAAGATCCAGAAAGGAGCCTCAGAGGAAGAAAGAGAAAGATCAAACCTTCATGCCCTGTTATAGCTCATGAAGGGCACATCACAGGAGGAGCACAGTGAGGGACTGTGTCATTATCTGAGATTGAGGAGATGAGGCCCACATCTGCTTGGAGTGAATATAAATATGCACATTCCCATGACAAACAATACCCACATCTCAATGCCTGCGAGAGAGTCCCAGTTTACAGCTGTCAGACCATTTAATTACATAACTCTCACTGTACTGCCACAGCTAACTATTATAGAGTTGTGTTGCAAAAAAAAACATTTTGCATGCCCACCCACTCATAATACAATTTCAAGATAGAGTGTACAGTTTGCAAGCTGAGTAAAACTGCACAACTGGTCATTTGCTCTCGCACGATCAGGGGCCGATGGCAAACAAAGACTTCCGTTTGAAGACAGGTGTTTAAAACAACTGTCAGAAGGTAAATAAAGCAAGCCGCTGAACTGTGAATCTTGGTAATTAAACCAGTAGTTTAAGCCACAGCCTCAGGTGTAGATTTAAAACGGTCAAACCGAATTGAAGCACCCTGCATAGATCTTCCACTACAGTTGGAAGGCGGGTCTGTGAGTCATAATGTACATTAACTGTTCTTCATTCTTATCAAGAGCACCTGTACTTGACATATGACTCGCATAGTAAAGTAAACAAGTTCACTGTTAGTTATGCTTTGTGTAAAAAAAAAAACATGGTGAATGTTCTCCACACTGAGCAAACTTCCTTTTTTAAACAAAGAAGAATTATTCCATTTAACTCTAAGGAATTATTCATTTAAATTTGTATTGGCACGGTTTCATCTTGGCCCAAAGCTTTTTGCCTTACTAGATTTCTAGTATGCAATACAAACAATAAAAACCGTGCGGTTTGCTAGAGATCTGAAAGCCTGATTGTGCTGGAGGTTTTGGCCTGCTTTACTTACAACAGGATTCCCGGTGCTTTTCCAGGTTATTCAAACAGTTCATTACAAACTATCAAGGAATGGCCTGCCTTCCAAGGCCTGCCAAGGCAAAATTCATGCAAAATTGTGCAAATGAGCTGCTTGGAACGTGCCACAACCGCATCAACATTTTTATGAAGGGTCAAACAAAAGCTGGCGCTGAACGCGCTGCCTTCATCTTCCTCTCTGCTTTGTTATGCCTGAGGCGCGTTGGTGGTATTGCATTTCCTCAGCCACATAGTCAAATCCATGCTCTAAATGAATTCTACTGAAAAAGGCCTGTATTTCATTTGAAGTGAAGCTAAGTCCAGCTGAAGATAATCTCTCACATCACCATGGCAGGTGGCACGCTCAAGATCTGGGGTCTTCATCAACCAGTGTGAGAATCAATAATATTATGTATAAAAAGTTGTATGGCTTAAAGGGTTAGTTCACCCAAAAATTTAATTAATTACTCACCCTTGTGTTGTTCCAAACCCGTAAGACCTTCGTTCATCTTCGGAACACAATTTAAGACAATTACATTTTCCACATTTTCGTCTCTACTGCGTCACTTGTGGACTTGTGTTCACGACAGTATCATGACGCGAGCGTGTGTCGGTGCTGACCCAGATCCGGTGTAATGACGTCATCACGCCGGATCTGGGTCAGCGCCAAAAATTAAAATTCACTCGTATACTCACCAATAGAACACAATAGAAAATGTTTTGAAGCACTGTTTTTGGCAATGTACTGTAATGAAAGTCAATGGGTTCCAAAACAAAAAATTGTGTAAACTATAAGACTCTAAAATCAATTGGGGAGCGTTTCCCAAACGATCGAATTTGCTGCTTAACTTCCATAGTACGATGCATTGTTGGAGAAACGAACTAGCTAGTCATGACTGTTTCCCGAAAACTTAGGAACTTTGTTGCACATCCGTTGTTTGAACCTCATTTGTTAGAACTGATATCAAGTAGGTGGTAGCAATGTAGTAGTAATGTCAGGTTATTGCTGTAAATAACAAACTTAGCATCTGAGGACTGCTTCACTACTTTTGTTTTCTATTATTTGCTGCTTTGCGGGTTCCCTTAAGTCACTCCGGAGTTCCCTGTGTTGCTAGAGCAAGTACACACATGCACACTCTTTAAAAACACTGCTTTAATTCTCATAACAAACTAAAAGAAGTACAATGAAATTAGTATACATGCTGAATGAAAGATTGTACTACATGTTAGTTTGCTTATTTTGCTCAAGTGCATGATCTATTTGTCTACATCTCATACTAACAAGAAACTATGCTTCAAACCACAGGTTGAAAGCTGTAGTTGCAACCACACAACTTTGCAATGCTGTTTGTGAATGTTCATTGGAACATGGATTTGGGAAACACCAAATCCTTTAACTGTGTTGGTAACGATGGATCTTGCGACCAGTTGGCTAACTATGCTTTTGGGAAACGTGTTTATAGAATAACACTTCCTTCCAAAGTCAAAGATTGAATGGATGTATGTTAATACAGTCTGGAGACGGCGAGGCTCTTGAATATCAGGGGCGCAGACAGAGTGCTATGAAGATTTATCAGGTCACCTGGGGCACACTGACAGCCTTTGAGCAGGACATTCAAACGGCTGTTGGGAGAAGGAGCAGGTGATAACGCTTTCCAGGCCCCTCTCTCAGCATGCTCATATTGTGTGTGTGTATGTGTGTGTGTGACAGAATGCGAGTGCTCTTTGTATGTCTACCTCAAGACAGGAAAAAAGAGGGTTACAAGGGCTTTCAGACGCAAATGAGCAGATAACTAGCGTCCAGAGACTGTCAGAGAGAGAGAGAGAGAGCAGTGCGAGAATTCAGAAGCAAAAGCAAAGCAGGCCGGTGTCACTTGTCAACTTACCTTCTAATGTTGAAATATATGTAAGGTGCTGTTAAATGAGCTAAAAAAAATCACAAATGAGATCTCTTTAATATCTCAATTGATTCTTCTAGAAATCAAGGAGATTAAATGGAAAAAATATCTATTTAGAAATACTCTTAAAACCAAAATATTTGATCTATCAACATTAATTTTAAAATTAAATAATTAATTTAATTAATTAATTAAAGTCAAGTCAAGTCACCTTTATTTATATAGCGCTTTTAACAATACAGATTGTGTCAAAGCAACTGAACAGCATTAATTAGGAAAATAGTGTCAATAATGCAAAATGACAATAGTAAACACAAATTTTTCAGTTAAAGACAGTTCATCATTGAATAAAGGAGAAAATAATCAGAAACAAAACTGATATTTAAATGATCCATAATTGAGAGCTGCATCAAAATGTATTATTAAATACTAACATGTTAATACATGCCCAATAAAATATTAATAATATATGTATTTTCTCATGAATACTAATATTTGCATATGTTCTGTCAAATTTGTGACTCCAAACTGAAAACTCCACAAACAATTGTTATACTTTTCACCAATTAGATGGAGATGGAAAATAGGGAATTCATAATTCTCTCAAACGGCCCTAGAAAACAGTGATCATAATTATCATATTCTGACAGATAGATTGAAATCCTCTGATGGATGGATTAGGAACATGACTATTTTGCTCTAATAAAGGGATTCAGATCTGTTGACAACACATCATGTCTGTTTCACATTAATGTCAGAATATACCATCAATACCCATCATGGCAACAATATTTAACAAATTGCAATACACTAAAAACTCCAAATGCAAATGGCATTTCCATTTAAGACTACCATGGCATTGTCAGAGTGACTGAAAAACAAGATGGATGATTCCATTCCTCCATTCTAATTGGCTTTAAATGTTCTAATTCTCCATCTGGCCCTTTCGGAGGTGACAACGTAAACAACATTCCTAGAAGAAAGTGAACGGTGGCAACCCTGACTGGGAGAATGGGCCTGCCTGATCAATCAGCCAACATTGATCCTCTTTAGCACATTTGTAAATATGGTCTGTGTGCCTCTGTGTGAGTGTTTAGTTTGCATGTTTTTCTTATGTTAAACGATGTATTTCTTTTACCCTGAGGACTATCTAGCTATCTATCTATCTAAAGAGATAGATAAATATCTCATCATATATTCCTTGAGAATCGAACTAGATGATCCTCAACCAAATTTTGAAAAAGTTACTCAAGTCAACATCTCTGAATAATTTGTAAAATAATAATCGACTGTGATATGAAATTAAATGCATGTACTAAATCTTCAGAGGAAAAGGAAATGGTGTGCACAATATTTGGCCTTCACATGGCCCTCAGCGGCCGGTCCGTCTGCTGATGTGCCGTCTCTTCCAAGGACCTCTATTATCCATTGGGTTTTTTCCTCTTCTCAATGCCCTTGGCTTCAATGCATGTGAAGGCCTGACGCAGGCCACCCATGCACTGCGGCGGAACCCTGTTTCTCTCCATTTGCGGATCACTACACAGGACAATCACTCTATCCATCTTTTCATGGGCCATTGTAGTGCCACCCTGCCTTCAGAAAAGGGTCCTTTTCAGTGGGGAACTTTTTTTTTCTCTTGCTCGATCTTTCCTCTCGTTTTGGTGGGTTTTCTTGGAAGTGGGTGGGGAGGATTTTGAGGGTGCAGAAGAACTCCCCTAAACTTTGTTATGGTTCTTTTTTTTTCAGCACATATCAAAGATATGAAGAGGAGTCAAGACTTCAAAGCTGAAGATGGACTTAGTGTGACAGTGAACTCCCCCACCTCAATGAAAGAGTTTAGATCAGAGGTCAGACTTTGGGGACAAATGATAATATATTTGCTTGCAGGCCTGTACAAAACCCAAAACCGGGGAGTCATAATTTCAATCATTCAGCCAGATTACTTGAATTATCCAACATTCAAGTGAAAAGATTCCAAGTCACTGCATTGACCACAAAAATAAATGTTGCATGGCAATGACAGTGACCTCCCCCACCTCAATGAAAGAGTTTAGATCAGAGGTCAGACTTTGGGGACAAATGGTAATATATTTGCTTGCAGGCCTGTACAAAACCCAAAACCGGGGAGTCATAATTTCAATCATTCAGCCAGATTACTTGAATTATCCAACATTCAAGTGAAAAGATTCCAAGTCACTGCATTGACCACAAAAATAAATGTTGCATGGCAACTCTGACAATTTTATGTGTACTAAAATTTTTAACCTTTTTAACCATACACTATTTGTAAGTGAGATTAGACTTATGTATATGCCTATGTGATCTGCAAATACAGTTATTAGCATTCTTAAATATAGAACTGTAAGATAAATGGGCTAAAGCAAAGTACTGCTTTAGCAAGTCAGGAATTCTTTGAAGAGGCTCTCAAATCCTAATCTCATGGGCAAGCATTTGCACTAGAAGACGGTGCATTGTCTGTGATCTGGTCACTGAAGAACAAGGCTTCTCTGCAGTGCAAGGTGACCTTGCGTGCCCCTGTCAACACCCACCATCAAATTACAGACTTAAGTCATACAATTATGCATATATGCTAGCATGCATTCCTCACTTGATCAGAGGATGTAGCCAATGTAATGCAGTGTTACTGTATGTAGTACAAGACTTGCCCTTTGAACTAACAGATACTTCTAGTGTCAAATAATGGGCACAGGATAATACTTCCTCTATGCATGTGCATTGCCATATCTCCAAGGACCAAGGGCCAATGAACCTCCTTATCATCTTAACAGACTGTCTTTGTTAAAACGATTAGAATACTGAACACAGAACACACGTTTTAAGACTTCTGGAGAGTTACATAACACTCCCAAATCATCTACTAAAAATCTAACTCTGAATCATGTATCATATCTGATCCCCAAAATCAACATTATGTACAATGCAATTATTGATTAAAGTGCGAGTAAAACATGAAAGAGTGTGAAAAGGGTTTAAAAATTCAATTTTCTCTTTTGAGGGTGATGGGCCTGCTGCTCTACCTCCTGCATGGTTGTTGAGAAATCCATTTGCTTCCATTTGGCACCACATTCATCTTCATCACCATTAGTGGAATAAAAGATAGACACTGGGCAAGAGTGCGCTGGCTTTGGGATTGGAATGGATCCCATCAACAAAGAGGTTTTAGGGGCAGAGAGGCTGCAGGACTCCACTTGGAGTTGTTGGACACTGTTAGTTCTGCTCAAAAATGTGCAGACAAGTTCTACGGAAGTGGTCTGAAATGATAGCAGAACTAAACAGGGAATCTTCGGACTATGTCATCATGCTTATCTTGCAGAAAAAAAGGGGAACGCTTCATCCTTCCTTTCTACTGAATCAGAAATCAGCTGTGAAAGAACACTGTTGAGCCCTGAAAGTATTCTTTTGGCTGTATCTCAAAAGTGGACATGCGCACATCAATACAGCGTAATTTTTGTCACACTGTACTACAATAATCACTATTTTTTCATTATTGTAAGAGGTAGGTTTAGGGTTGGGGTATGTGTAGACCTTAATAAAACACAATCTAATAGGTAGTAAAATTAATTTAATTTTTCGTTTATGGTCGGAGCTGTATCCCTTCTAGCCACAACCGCTAGGACAGAAAAGAGCAATTTCCGATTGGACCGCAGCACTACAACTTCCTACTCGTTTTGCCGTATTTACGGTAATAGAAGTACAAGAAAAAACTCACATGGTCAGTCCTTCATTGTTCTGAACACTTTTGTAGCCCAAGAAAGCTTTCATTATTTAATGTAATTATTTACTAATGTAATTAAAGCAATTATTTACTATCTATTTACAACAGGTTAGGTTTGAAACTTTCCTGAAACAACTTCTGACAATTATTATGGATATGTTGATCTCAGACGTCTTGTAGGGGAAAAAAAGCCATAAAGGCGCTTTTAGAAAATAACAGGTTCTTTATTTATTAGGAGTTTGTAACAAATTCGTCCAGTTTTTTTTTTCTTTTTCTTGAAAGAGTATTCACTTTGTTCAATGTAATAGGCCTAAAGGAAAGTTCACAGTGTTTTAAATACGTATAAACATTCAATGTATTAAGTTTATTTTTCCACTCTGATGCATGTTCTGGAAATGGACGCTTAAAATAGGCTTCATCCTTCCTTTCTACTGAATCAGAAATCAGCTGTGAAAGAACACTGTTGAGCCCTGAAAGTATTCTTTTGGCTGTATCTCAAAAGTGGACATGCGCACATCAATACAGCGTAATTTTTGTCACACTGTACTACAATAATCACTATTTTTTCATTATTGTAAGAGGTAGGTTTAGGGTTGGGGTATGTGTAGACCTTAATAAAACACAATCTAATAGGTAGTAAAATTAATTTAATTTTTCGTTTATGGTCGGAGCTGTATCCCTTCTAGCCACAACCGCTAGGACAGAAAAGAGCAATTTCCGATTGGACCGCAGCACTACAACTTCCTACTCGTTTTGCCGTATTTACGGTAATAGAAGTACAAGAAAAAACTCACATGGTCAGTCCTTCATTGTTCTGAACACTTTTGTAGCCCAAGAAAGCTTTCATTATTTAATGTAATTATTTACTAATGTAATTAAAGCAATTATTTACTATCTATTTACAACAGGTTAGGTTTGAAACTTTCCTGAAACAACTTCTGACAATTATTATGGATATGTTGATCTCAGACGTCTTGTAGGGGAAAAAAAGCCATAAAGGCGCTTTTAGAAAATAACAGGTTCTTTATTTATTAGGAGTTTGTAACAAATTCGTCCAGTTTTTTTTTTCTTTTTCTTGAAAGAGTATTCACTTTGTTCAATGTAATAGGCCTAAAGGAAAGTTCACAGTGTTTTAAATACGTATAAACATTCAATGTATTAAGTTTATTTTTCCACTCTGATGCATGTTCTGGACATGGACGCTTAAAATAGTCTTAATTATAAAAATATAATATAGCAATAAAGGTCTAAGTAACATTTGATCTCAAAGAGCACAAAGTGAACAAATGTTTAGGCCTACTTGTAAAAAGATTCACTTTCTTCATCACCATTAGTGGAATAAAAGGTAGACACTGGGCAAGAGTGCGCTGGCTTTGGGATTGGAATGGATACCATCAACAAAGAGGTTTTGGGGGCAGAGAGGCTGCAGGACTCCACTTGGAGTTTTTGGACACTGTTAGTTCTGCTCAAAAATGTGCAGACAAGTTCTACGGAAGTGGTCTGAAATGATAGCAGAACTAAACCAGGAATCTTCAGACTATGTCATCATGCTTATCTTGCAGAAAAAAAGGGGACGCTTCATCCTTCCTTTCTACTGAATCAGAAATTAGCTGTGAAAGAACACTGTTGAGCCCTGAAAGTATTCTTTTGGCTGTATCTCAAAAGTGACTGTTGATGTATAAACTTTTAAATTGCAATGCATGGACATTGCTGTCTTAATGTACCTGAAACAAAAAATGCAGTTCTGTCATGACAACTCTCGGAGGGATTGGCATGGTAATGTACATGACAATGTTAATGTATTTGGTCTTGGCGGAATAGATCTGCTACGCTGCTGCTGCGGCAGAGCAAGTACCGAGACTTGCTACTGCCAATACATCCACAACATGCTGCTGTGAGCAAGTAAGAAATATTGCTGCTGCAAATATAACATACACGAGATAACCCCCATATAGCATACATGAATCACCTCGTAGCAGATCTATGCTGCTGCAAATATAACATACATGAAATAACCCCCATATAGCATAGATGAATCACCTCATAGCAGATCTATACAGGTGGAGCTGGGGAAGGTGGAGGGTTTCTGAAGCAAGCTGCAACTGCTACGGCAAGCACTAGTCATATATTTGAATGTTGAGCAGCGAGCCCATTGGCTACCGATACAGGAGAGAACCAATCAGCTGTGCCATGTGATAATGATGTCATAAGGTCAGATTGAGTTAGACCTATCGGACTGCGCCATCTAGAGTTTCATGCCAGAACTCTGTATTTCAGCTACTCATTCATCTTGTATACCTGCTATATGGTGCTTTACCTTACCAGTGTAGTTGTTTTTCCATTATAAAGATTGTATCAAGGTGGGGTGATATCTGAGACATCACGGCTTTTCATCATGCCTTTCATCATCAAGTCCTGTTCAGCTCTATTTTACGATATTGTAAATTCTTAATGATTACATTCCAAACTGTTGTGCCACACATACATTTTTATTTAAGACCACACTAGGTATTTACATTCACTAATTTCTGTGAGTCTGAATGAATCCAATCCGATTTCAGATTCTGACATTTCTGAGTATATGAACCCTTAATTTTGTCATCTGATTTTCGTCACATTTTAGTTTACATGTACTTTTATTTATTCTGAAGAAAACTTCAGTGCATTTGCAGTGCATTTTTAGCAAATATTCTGTAACTATTCAGTGTCCTCTAGTCACCATGCAATTCGTAAGACTTAAGTACATTCACAAACCTATGTTAAAGGGGTCATATGATGCTGCTAAAAGAACATTATTTTGTGTATTTGGTGTAATGAAATGTGTTTATGCGGTTTAAAGTTAAAAAAACATTATTTTCCACATACTGTACATTATTGTTTCTCCTCTATGCCCCGCCTTTTTGAAACGCGTCGATTTTTACAAAGCTCATCGGTCTGAAAAGGTGAGGTGTGCTGTGATTGGCCAGCTATCCAGTGCGTTGTGATTGGCCGAATACCTCAAGCGTGTGACGGAAATGTTACGCCCCTACCATACTGTGATGCCCTGTCCCGGCCGGAGCGACGAAACAAAAAACATGAAAACCCATTACAAACGAGGCATTTGTTGCATTCAGTGGGGACATAATTACTGATTATAATGACTTATACTGTCTTTTTACGCGTTGTGTTGCATCGCGCCGCGTAAACATAAAACCATGTCTGCATTTGTGATCAGAGAAATGACAAACTACAAACACTACTCTACACTGCCCAAAACTCGCGTTTGAATCATCAGTGGCAAATCCTTTAAATGAAAACGTACTTACAGACTGTCAAAATTATTTTTATTATAACTAAAAACCAATTATGGGATACTTTAAGGGTTCAGTCAGTAAAACAAAAAAAAAAGCCCCTTTATGTAATAATTTTTCACTGCTGTTATATGGTTATGCACAAACTACCTCTCAGATACCTCTATCTTGTGTTGCATTGGACAGATGTCTAAATGAGAATGTGCACTTGTTTTGAATTTTAAAAAATGAACTTTTGCACACAAAGTATTTTTTATGATTTAATACTTTATTCATCCAAGGGCTATGTTTAAACAAACTGCTTATATGCATGGTATGGTATATGTGCCCTTGCCATTGACAATATGGAGATAATACAGTGAATGACAAACTGAAGGTATAAATGCACAGGTATAAATGTATCAATTATCTGCAATTAAATGGCAATTAGACCGACCTGTTTGAATCTTTGAAAAAGGATTGTCCTTTGTCCTGCTACTTTTGTTTCTTAATCTCAGTGCTCACCAGGACTGAGTCGTTTACCTCTAGGTAGCCAGAGAGAGTTATTTATTGCGCCCTCATTCATACGCAGGCATCCACATTCATCTTAAACCTCCCTAATGGGTAATGCACTTAAGAATCCACCTGAACATTACCTGATGGAAAAAAAAAAAAATTTTGTTATACTTTCTTAAATCCAGTTGTTTGTTTAGGAGATTCTTATAAATGTATGTAGATTGCTGTGCCTCAAAAATATCTGTGAAGTGTGCGTGTGTGTGTGTGTGTGTGTGTGTGTGTGTGTGTGTGCGCGCGTTTTTGTGACAAATGAGGACATAAATTTGTATAATGACAAAGGTATAACATAGGTATTACAAGGAGAAGGTGACTTTTCAGGACATTACCCCATGTCCCCACTTTTCAAAACGCTTATAAATCACACAGAATGGAGTGTATTGAAAATCTGAAATAGCACAAAGTTTCCTGTAAGGGGTAGGGTTGGTGTAGGGCAATAGAATATACGGTCTGTACAGTAGAAAAACCATTACGCCTATGGGATGTCCCCACTTTTCACAAAAA